>NC_140032.1:7292224-7412224 GCF_963513975.1 Fringilla coelebs
AATGTGAACTCCTTTACACCTTTTCCCTGATACAGGTGAAAATGGAGTCAAATGCTTGAGGAAATGCTGCAGAACAAAAAACAATTTGCTTTTTTTGACATGCCTTGCTAAAGTTGCTGAAAAAATTAGCACAGTAACCAACAGTTTTCTGCTACAACTGGGAGGAGTGGGAGCAGCCACATGCATCATTTTTTCAAGTAATTTTTCAGCTTTGCTGTTCCTGGCCCCCCTTCCATGGGTGACTGGACCCTGGTAGCAGAGCTGACATTTTCATTCCCTGGAAAAGCTAAGAATCTGGTTTTCATTTAAATGTGTAAAATTATCTGAGTTGTTTTCCCCTCGATAAGGTTTACAAGTGTCTGTATATCTTTAGTTTTAACAGAGGGCAGTTCAGTAGACAGTTTACGAAGTACTGGTCAGGGAGATAAATTACCTTGTAGAGCTGCACAATCACCATTCACAATCTCCTCAGTGACTTTATAGCCAATGATAGGATTTTTCAAGTTCATAGAAACTCATCAAAACACTTCCTGGTATTTTTTTCTTCTCCATCTAGCTGTTCTCCCTTCAAGCATAATCTGTACTGCTCCTGCTAGGAGTGAGGGTTTGGTTTGATGCCTTAGGGCCCGCTGGGCATTTCTTTATTTCTGGCAGCTCTTTGGGATTTGTGAACTGGAAATGGGAACATTTTGGGCAGCTGCAGCACTTTGATATATTCCTTTCCCAGGGGTCACATTTAACCTCAAATGATGCTCTGTGTGTACCATGCAGTGCTGCTCTGTGAGGTTGCCACTGGGCAAATGAGTGGGTTTGAGCTTTTTTGTTTTTGCTGCTTTCCTGAAGTCAAGGTTCCAGAGCTGTACATTTGAAGCTCCCTAGTTCTTTTGGGTAGGTGCTACTTCAGTCCTTAATTTATTTATAACATGACTGGCACACAACCTCTTGCAGCAGAAGAGGGCAATGTAACACGTGGGGCAGCATCTGTGGTGGTGGTGGGGAGCTCCTTGAACCTCCTCCCCTCAGTTTCACTGCCCTTTTCTGATAGACATGGTTGGGGGAAAATGTCTGCTGGAGACAGACTCTCCTTGTTTCTGAACCACCAGGTGCTCTGGGCCCTGGCAGAGCTGCACTTTGTCTGGGGCCAAAATCACACCAAAGAAGTACAGGTGATGCCACTGCCAAATGCCACTCAGGGACGGATCTGGGGGGAAGGGGGAAAGAAGGGAAGATGGAAATTGGAAATTTTATCCTCCCTGTGGCTGTGTGTTTCTCCATTGTGTGATGCAGCCATGGCTACACAGCTGCTCACACCCACACTGGGGCTGGGTTTGTGTGCTCCACACCCATCTCTGTCTCTGCACAGCTCCAGGGAGCTTTGCTGAAGCCACAGAACAACAAATGCAGGTGTGGCTGTGGGTGCTGAATGAGGACCTGTTTTGTGCCACAGTGAGAACATGGGACTTCCTGGGGTAATGGGATGGACCTCAGCCTCCTCCTCCAGGGCAGAGGTCAAGAATTGATTCCCATAAGAGCAGGTCCAAGTACTGCCCTATTATTAGACCTTCCAAGTGATGCTGGTGAATGGTCTCAATTTCGGAATTGATTTTTTCCCCACTTATTTTCTGACTCAGAGCAACCTCCTGTTCTAAACAGGCAGCACATTTACCCTGAGTGATGCTTCCTGCATCCAGGGCAGCTCCCTTCTGACAGCACTGCAGAAGGCACTGCCAGGAGGCTGTAATTAAGGGTGTTACCAGAGTTATTTGCCCCATTTCCAGCAGGCTCTGAACTGGTGGTCAGGAAGAAACTAGTAACATCTGAGGCTTTAATGAGGCAGGTTTGAAGTGATGGGGGTGTCCCATTTTCCCCTCTTCCACAGAGGGAAGTGGGAGAGCCTGGTGTTAGGTAGGAGAGTGCATCAATGAAAGAGAAGTTGTTCAAGCTGAATATATTAAGATGTAATTGAGGTTTCAGGGAAGTGCTTTTCTTAAAAGATTTTGTTTACCTTTTTGGTTTTCCCTGCTGGTACTGCTGTTCACTCCAGTCCAGCAGAAAGAGACTGTGTGACCAGGGACACTCTAAGTTTAGCTCTGGGGTAAGGTCATTCAGCAAGATTTGTCCCACACAATCAGCTGCTGGAAGAGCAGCAGTGAGTTAGCTGAGATGATAGCTGTTGAGGTTTGGGGGATTAGATCAGATATAAAAAGGCCCTAATTGATCTCATACTCTTTCCAGGCTTTTTATGTCTCACTTTTAAATGTTGCCTGCTCTCCTTCTTGTAAGCATTCACTCCCTTTGCTATTTAGTTTCTGGAGAAAAGGGGGTGTTGTGTGATGGTTTTGGATGAGCCCTTTCCTGGGGCTGTGGTCAAATGAGGTCTTGATGGGTACTATACCTACCCAGGAATTTCTGGAAATCCCTAGAGCTCTGTCTGTGGCCTGCCTCTCTGAGGCTGTGTGTTCATGTTCCATCAGCAGCCTCAGCAGGTGGGAAAGCTGCATTGTGAGCTTGCAGAGGGGATGGATGCTGTAGGTGTTCTCCTGATCTCCATTCCTGGAGGGAATTCCTGGTGAGGGTCTGAAAGGTCATTTCCCTACATCTGTGAATCTCTTTTTTTCTCAGCTTTTGTCTATCAGACATTAAGCAATGTAAAAAGGAACTTGAAATGGTTTTCCAGGGTCTTCCAAGGGCTTTTTTCCATAATGCATGCCTGATCAACTCCATCCAATGCCTGGGGCTGGAGAGAGGGGACAGGCTCTGACTTCCTTGTTCAGTGCATTTGAGGGCTGTGGACAAGGGTGGCTATGTCTTGGTGGAGACTTCAGTTTTGAAATTTTGCCTATGAGATCATTGGTGGCAGCTTAGTAAAATCATTTGAATGTCTGTAACCCTCCATGTCCAAGCCTGAATCCGAATCATTGCCCAGATTCCACTAATTGATGCTAAATAGAAAGAAAAATAATGCGGGAGAAAAACCCTCCTCGAAACAATCAATAAATTAAGGATGCTTTGGGATATAAATTCAGCAGTTAAATGAGATACTAATGAAGATGGGAGTTTAATGGTGAGTACTCTCATTACATTGTTTTAAAAACTCCATTTGATGTAGATTTTGTGCTGGTAGAAGGGAGACAGCCTTGTGACAAACATCCATGAGAACAAAAGTTGTTCTGGCACATGAGCACAACTGCTGCCGTTTATTGCTGAGCAGCTTTGCTTCCCCATTTCTGCAAGTTGTTGCAAGATCTGGGAGAAATTGTGGAGCAGTTAATTAAAAAACAACTAATGACTGTTCCACAGGGTCAGTTTGCTTCTCGGAGCCTAAAATGTGCAGGATATTAACACATGTATCATTTTTTTGACACTGGAGGACAATTGCAGAGTGCAGCCACACCGTTACTGGTTTTAAAGCAGAACTTAATTAATTAGAAATGGGCTGAACAGGTTTGTCTGGAAACAAGGACTGGGTTTTCAAAGGAAGGAGCTGCTCAGATATTGCCAGACTTTCAATTAAGCTGTTTCCAACTCATCTCAGCCCTGGTGAGCCCTGGGATGCTGCTGCTGCCCCACTCCTGCTGTGAGCCCCACAGCCAGGTTTCCTTCATATCTCCCAGTTCTAATGATGTTTCATTTAATCTGCTCTGGACAACTGCCTTAAGATGAAATAAATTATGACCCCAAAACTCCCACTTCTCACTGCAGCTTGGAAAACAGCTTAGATGACAAATCCAACATCTGCAGCCAAGTAAGATACCCTTGAATGGAATTTTTTTTTGCAGCTCGTTTGTGCTTTGGCTGGACCAACAATGCTCTTGGACAAAAAAAACAAAAACAAAAAACACCATCAAACTCCACTTCTGCATGTGCTCCAGCCCCACAGTGGCTGGGAAGAGGTGGCTGGTGGATGCCTCTGCTTGGCCTCGACCCTGGTGAGGCATTTTTTTCGTGTCAGTGTAGAATTTGGTGAACGCAATTATTTTCTTTTATCTCACACTTAGGCTTAAACTGCATCTCTGCTGGTACGTGCCCTGTTTTGATTAATATTAAACTTCCAGCTCAGCCTTTTGAATTGGAGCAATTTCTTACAACAAATAGACCGGAGAGCCAGATTTTTGAGTGATTAGTAGCAGGCTGAGAGCAGTGGATGCTTGGGGAGCTTAACGATTCATGGCCAGATTCATTCACCATGGTTAGAGTGGTGGGCATGTCACAGCTGTGATTCCTCTGGCAAAACCTCAACCTGAAATGATTTTAAATCAGGAGTTGAGTTTTCCATCCCACTTCTTTCCAGGTTGACTGACCTGCTGAGAAGGGGGAGGAGAGCCATCCTCCCATCCCAGAATATACTGAAAAAAATCTGATTGTGAGACCCTGCAGCACTGAAAATCTCTTCTTCCCTTTTCTCTAAATTGTTTGGGCACAAAGGGGAAAAAAAAAAATCCAACTGGCTCCAGAGCATTGATCCCAGTGGATGCCTGTCCAGATGCCATGCAGGGTTAGGGGCAGACATGGGTGTGGTATGGCTGTGTTTTGTTCTGGGCTGTTTGTTTTTTTGTGCAGGTAAGATGCTAAAAATGGCTAAGAGAGATAAATTGTGGATCTCACACAAGTTGGTGCAACATGAGGAGAAAGAGGAAAGCTTCACCAATTTCATCTGTAATCTCAGTGCTTGGCACTGGGGGCAGTTCTGGCTCAAGGATTTTCAGTAACACAGAAGTGCTGTGTTTGTGACTTCATTCAAATACACTTCACAGAACCTTAGTCCTGACTTCCAGGAATGCCTTGGGCAGATGCAATATTGCTGTAATGCCAGTGTGGTTAGTCAAACACACAGAGCTGTTCCTGGACTTGCTGCTTTGGGCTGAGCCACCAAGTACCCTGCCTCCAGAATGCAGAATGAAAAACAGTGTTTGCAGCCAAATGGACACTGAAGCCTTTTTTTTGTTTTGGTTTTTTTTAATCTTGATGCACAGATGAGTTACCAGCAATATGTGCAAAGAGATTTCCCATGCAGAACATGGAACTGTGGTGTGGGCTGGCCAAGCTGTGGGGAGTCAAACACAGCCAAGATCACTGACTGTGCAGGAAGGTGGTAGAAAAGCTTAGGGAACAGGAACCCTTTGTTTTTTATGACCAAGAAATATACACTTTGAGGAAGAATCTGGTTTTCTTCAGTTTTGAGGTTTTTGGCCCTCAACCTGTTTTTCCATTGCAAAGGTAGAAATCAACTTCTGAGTTGAAAAAGGTCAGGAATTCAGCTGGGATTTGGACCTAGATATTCCTGACTATTACAAAGCAACAAGTACTCAGTGCCTTTGAAGGAGGAGAAAACATGATGGGCCCTTTGAATCACTGGAAAAGTCACTGCTGTTGCTGATACTGTGGAATGATGAGCACCTGGTGAATAGGAGCTCTGGTTTTGGTGTTTCTGGATTATGGGCCCTGGGCACTCTGTTATTAGAGCTCAGATATTACTTTAAAATGTTGAACATTGATGGTGCATTATATCTTGCTGTGGAAAAGGTCAGCCCTGTTATTTGTAGAGGGAAGGTTGCCTTTTCTTCATGGCTGGCTGACTTTTTGGGCTACATGGTATAATTTATAACTACTTATTGTTTTCAGACACGAGGCTGAGGATATTTTGTGTGTGAAATTCAAAATTCAGGCCATTGTAGTTGAATACATGATGCAGAATTCTTTTGTCCAGAGGAAGACAGAGATGCCTGGTCTTGATACCCTTGGCTTTCCTTTCAGTTAGAGGGGACAAAAAAGAGGACTTGTAGGGTATGAGCTAAAATATCCTAAAATAGAGGTCCAAAGTATTTTGGATGCACCAAGCCCCCTTCACAGAGAGAAATGTGTACTGGCAATACAGAGAGATTGTCACAGTCTCATGTGGTAGAATTTATGTTGAGATGTTGGAAGTAGCCTGTGGCAGCTCCTATTTCCTGGTGTGTCTGTTTTCTGCACAGCCTGTATAAAACCAAGGAACTGATGTCAATGTGCATGAAAATTAAGAACCTACTTAGTGAAAGATTTGCATGCTAGAGGAATTTTCTTTAAAATTGCTCACCTGCTTGTCACAGTGAAGCCAGCTGCCTAAAACCATGAAGGAATGTGAATTCCTTAATAAATGCAAACCAATTTGTCATATTTTTGGACTGCCAGACCCAGGATTTACAATTCCATGCAGAGGTGGTTTAAAACTACCCAGAAATGTGTTAGCTGTCATGGCCCATTTCTCCAGAGCAGCTCTGGCTTTGAGGAGTAGTGTGGACTCCTGAAACTGGCTCCAGGGGTTGTTTGATGTTGATATGAACAATTGGGATGAGGGCCCCTTATACCAGTGACTGCACTCGTGTCCCATTTAAGATGGGGACAAAATACTGGTGTTCACCTGAAGAACTCACAGTTTAATTGCTAAATTGTGCAACCTCATGGCAGGGAGTTGTAGAGAGTGATAAATTCTCCCCTGAGCTTCCTTTTCTCCAGGCTAAACACCCCCAGCTCCCTCAGCTCCTCGTCAGACTCTTGCTCCAGACCCTTCCCCAGCTCTGTGTCCTTCTCTGGACAGGCTCCAGCACCTCAGTGTGTGTCTGGTAGTGAGGGGGAATGAATCTGACTCACTTTGTAGGATCAGTCTCTGACTGTATAGGCAGGTATGGGTTTTGTTATGGGAAAATAAGTACTTCCCCCTTTTTTAAATGAAGGACCAGAGTCTCGCATCAAAGAAGAGTGGCAAAATGAAACGTAGACTTCAGCCTCGTCTCATCACTAGTTAAATAAAACATGGAGCAGTTATCACCAAGACTTTGAGAAAAACAGGCACTGCTGTTAAAGCTGATGCTCTCCAAAGTTTTAATTCATCACAAGTGACTGTGAGAAATACCTATTGACTAATTAATTTTCTTGTCTGACAGACAGCCTTTGAAATCCCATGAAGTACAGATAAAGTGTGCGTACGTGAGTGGCAGGTGGAGAAACAGCACAAATTACATTCTGAACACACAAAACTTCACCTGTTACTCTGTTACAGCTGTGTGATCTCAGCATCTCCCAGTAGCTGCTCCTTGTCCAGATGTCAGGCAGGTGCTGGTGGACTGGCCAGATGTGAACCATCCAGGAGCAGCAAGCAGCACATAATTCACATTTGTTTTAACCTTTCCTAGACCAAACAGTATCTGCCTAAGTGACCTAGCCTGAGGAGAGGGATTTATGGGATCACCATGGGAGGAAACAGCCCTATGGTCAGACTTCATCATACTGGATATTAAAAATTGTTCTTTTGTGAGTGGATTGGAGGATATGCACTGTTTATCAACAGGAGCCCACGGAAAAATCTATCTAAAAATGTTTGAATGGTCTTTATGGAGAGGACACACCAGAAAGCTACACTTCTAGTATCAGTCAGTGAAAGACTGAGGTCAATGAAAGAGGTCAATGATGAGGACCATGAAATGGTGTACAAGTAGAGATCAGTTTTCCCCTGGGTGTTTCTTCTGCTTTCCTCTGCCTGTAGCCTGCTTGGAGTTGTTTAGAGATGAGAAAAATTTGGATCAAAGGCAGTGAGAGAAAAAGCTCAGGAAGGGGAAAAGAGAAAGTGAGGTAATATCAAGTGGTTGCAGAAAAGGACCAACAGGAAATCTCAGACTTGGATTGTTGATATTGCTGAGGGGGGCTGTTTCTCTCTTGTTGCTTCCTGTGTGTGTACAAGTGGACTTTCACTTTTCTTTCTTTGTCCCCTATTTAGGTGGCTGCTGACATGGAGAGGGATTTGCCTGTCCTGTTCCCATCCACTGTGTCCCTAACTAAACTGAGCAGCACAACACAGTTGTTTCCAGGTGCAATCTCAATGCCCTTCCCTTCTCATGGCCTCTGCTATCAGCACTCAAGGAAAACCACAAGGGGAGAATGAAAAAGAAATCAATTTTTATCACTAGAAATATTTCCCCTTTTGGCCACAGACTGAGACTGTTCTGACTCTAACTGGTCCTCCCTGGGGTTTGATAACAGTAGCTCACAGGAGGCTCTAGCTTATCTGAAGACCAAACAGTAAATTTCTCATTTCCGCTTAGTGGTGAGGTGTTTAATTGCTGCTTAGTTTTGCCAGTCAAGTAATTCACATTGACGTGCTAAAAGCAGCCACTAGCAGTTAAGCTTCCATCCAGGGGCTGCAGTGAATGATCCTGACATCTTTTTGCAGACACCAGCTCTGCAGGCTGTGAGCATTCCAGTTTCTCCTCTCGAGTGGGCAAGCAATCTACAGAAAATTAAGTCTGAAAAGCCATGAGAGGTTGTGAAAGGCAGCTTAAGGAGAGAGGCTCTATTGGATGAAGTTTCTTGTCCCGTACAAATTCAGGTTGAAAATTAAAGTGTTGCCAACTCAGTGGTAATTTAGAAGAAGAAATATTGTTTAAACACAGAGACACAGTGTTGAACAGGGAACAGAGGATATTCGCTCTCTAATATCCATGTGAGTTTATGTATCTATGAAACAAATGCTGTCCTTGAAGATGTATCAACCTACAGAGATCAGTAAATATGGAGATGGCTCAATGCAGAGTAACTCTGCTTTGTGGACTCAGTCCTCACTTGCATGCTGTAAATCAGAAGTAACTCTTCTGAAGTCTAAACCCCCACCTTCCATGGCTAGGTGCACTTTTTAGCAGTGGGTGAAAAATGCTGCTCCAAGTTCAAAATCATAGAGAGTTCTGACTCAGTAGAAGTTTAAATCTGCCTTGTTCTCTGTGGATTAATTTGGGTTTGGAGCAAAGTAGCACAAGCAGATAGTATTTGAATTTTATTTCGGTCTTGTCTCTTCTGATGCCCTGATACTGCCAGCCCTGTGTAGGAGCTCCAGGCATGAGATATAGAATAACCAGCATGTATCTGAATGAATAGGGAAAAAGGCAGATGAATTATTCTCATGAGTTAGAAATGGCCAGATAACTCCATGAATGGCAGAGCAGAGTGGAGCCAGAGTGAATGATGCATGGATGTCCCAAATGGGGGAAAGCAAATTGCTTGCCACAACTTTTCAGACTGGCTGCTGTGCTGGATGGGGTGTCACATTTTCCTGCCTTGGGGGCTGTTTGTGCATGTTGTTTTATGGTCATTGTAGAGCTTGCAGCATGGTGGGTTATTAGGGAGTGATCACTGGATTTGAGTTTCTCAGTGGATTATTCCAGCACCCTTTCAAAGGACAGGCTACATGGCTGCCACAGAGCTCAAGAAATAATTTTCTTATTTAAAATATGCAGTCAATTGATTAATATCTTAAGAGGTGCAATTGCTGTAATTGCAGACTAGATAATACAAAGCTGCCACTCACCTTTAACACTGTCACCCTTCTCCAGTTCAGTTAATTCAAATAGACCCACAGAGATAAACCCAGATCAGCAACAGCAGCTGCCTGATAGACTTCAGGTGTGAGGGTCCCTAGATGAAATGAAAACCTCAGAGAATTAAATAGCCACACTACTCCAGAAACTCATAGTTTACAAAAGGGGCAGTGACTCCCAAACTCATCTTGCTCTCTGTGCAGTGCTGTAGTCTGAGATCAGTTTGAGAAATAATATTCCCCCTATCATTTAGTAAATGAATTGGAGTTGAGAGGAAATGATAGCATGGTCCACCTGAGAGAGCTATTACCTAGGGCAAAGTTTATCCATGTATTTTTAGGTCCAAGTAGTTAATCAGGTAATTATTTTTAAAAAAACCACTATGCCAAAACAAAAAATGCCCCCATGCCCTAAACTACTTGGCTGAAACCCCTGGGTGGTTTTTCATACCCAGCCCCCAGCTGTTTGCATTCATCTGAGTTTGATGTCTTCAAACTGAGAACCACAAACCAGAGAATCGATATCATCTACTGAGCACAGCGCAGTATAAACACAATCAATTAATTCCTTTATATGGAAAAGGAGCTGGAACTCAGCTCATCTCCTCTCTCAGGCAAATTATAGAGATAAGAGAGTTTCCCTGAACTGAAACCAGAAGCACCAGCTTTCTGCACACTTAACCTATAATTGTCTATAACATGCATGGAGGTAAGTGAGATGCAATTCTATTCACAAGAGTTCCATTATCTTTAATCAGCTTTTACATAATTTTCTTTGTATCTGATTGTTTTGTTTTGAAATATGTAAAAATGCTTCCTTTCTATGCATGTGTAGACTAAAGGTGAAGAATTCAATATTATGTTCACAAATGATTCCATTCACAGGAACTTTAGCAGTGTGAATGGTACAGCAAAAATTTTATAAAACTGTAATAGAGCCCACAGCAGTAGGAATAAAGATGATAGAAACCAGAGGAAAGATGCTTTTTTGAATAAGCTGTTTAAAAACCAAAGTTGCTTATCCCTTTCACCTGAGACTAACTTTTTAAATCTTGATGCTGTAATAGGATAAAATCTGTAGAAATTCAAGGGAGTAAACACATCTCTGCAATCCTTATCAATTAAGGGTTGATGTATCTTATGAAAGGCTATCCTCACCTTCCTGAGGGGTGAAGATGGTCGGAAATGCACAGATTGGACAAGAAGAGCAGCCTTTCAAAGCCTTTTGCCAGCAGGAAGAAGCTTTTCATCACATCCATCCAAATGCCTCACTGGAATATGGACTCCAAGCTGGACACTGGTCCAAGGAAGAGATGGACCAACTAGAGAGAGAATACAAGCACAGAGATAAAATTACCACAAACCCTTAGATTTTCAAATGCTAAAAGAATATTTGATTCTTTCATTGGGGTTAAATAGGGCTAATATAGTCTTCAAATATTGCTTATTAGGTCTTGTTGCAGAAGATGAGAAAATGATCTACTGCTGTTGTGGGCTCAAATTACATTCAGTGTTGCAAATTAGGAAACCATTTTATGGGTAAAGATGGTGAAATGCTGGAATACGATGGGTAAGGAAGTACTGGGGTCTCTGATATTTGAGGTATTTAGTGTCAGATAACCATCCATCAGGAATGGTGCACCTGTACCTGACCCTGCTTTGGGAGAGCAGGAGAGAGCTGATGATTCTGTGTGGTGCTGTCAAACCTTAATTTTCTGCAGTTAAATGTGGCCTTTCAAGGGTGGGCACTGGCATTTGACTGGGTTTGGAATAAAAAAACTCACCCCTGGCTCCCTGCTGAGCGTCTCACAGGAGGGACAGGACCTGGGAGCTGCCCTCCTGCAGCGGTGGGCACAGAGAATTCAGACTAAACCTCACCCCTGCTGGAGCCTCTCTGCTCCCTCCTGTGCTGGGGGCTCACTCCCACCTGGTTTCAGGATCTCTCCCAACCCTGTCTGCAGTTTGCCTCCTTGTGTACAGGATCTCTTTCTTTTATAACTGTTATTATTTGTTCAAGAGTCAGTAGGGTTTAAGGAAACATATACTGAGCAAGTGAACACAGATTTTTTTTTTTTTCACAGCTCTTAGCTTGAAGATCTCCATGGTTATGGCTTCTTTTCACCACCTCACCTGCAAATAGCAAGTTGCTGCCCAGCACACAGAGGTGTTACTGTTGTTCAGAGGAAAAATTTCCAAACATATGATTGTTTAACACCTGTGTCTTTTATTTCCAACTTTTTTTTTCCTTTGAAAACAGCTGCCCCACTTTTCTGAAACATTCCAGAGGTTACATTTTCCAAGGCAAAAACCTGAGAACAAAAACCTTCCAGTTTATAAGATTAAAGGTTTCTGGGTCTATGAACAATTGGAAATGGATTTTATATATGGAACATCAGTTAGCCCTAACTGGCAGGTCCTGGCCTGCCTGGATGGCACATGTAACCTTGTGGTGGCATAGGTAGCACATGCCTCAGGTCATCCTTGTGTCCAGCCAGAACCTTGTTGTGGACAAAGCCCCAACAGTCAGAATGCCAAAAACCCAGGCACAGAGGGATTTCCCTTTTATTGTGTTCTGAAAGGCACTGGAAGCTTTCCTGCTTTCTTGTACATAGTTGTATTTTGTACAAGAGCTGTCACAGGTCAGACTGGATCCTGGAGCAGAGATACCAGTGAGAGCAGCTTCATGCTCCAGTGTTCTTGCAGCAGTTACTACATGGCTTGTGTACCTTTAGTAACACCTTCTTTTAGGGAGTTCTGAGCTCAAGACTCACTCTCCCCACCCACTCCTGAGCATCTTTGGCCCCTCACTACAAGACACTCGTTGAGGTGCTGGAGCATGTCCAGGGAAGGATGACAGAGCTAGGGAAGGGTCTGGAGCACAAGTCTGATGAGGAGCAGCTGTGGGAGCTGGGGACACTCAGTGGAGGAAAGGAGGGTCAGGGTAGACCTTATTGCTCTCTAAAATTTCCTGGCAGGAGGGTGCAGCCAGGTGGGAGTTTGTCTCTTTTCCAGGTACCGAGGGACAGCACAAGGAGAGGCTGTCAGGGAGTCAGGCCAAAGCTCAGCTCGCCTTGTTCTGTACCTGCACAAGAGATCCCTGAGCAGATTTGTCCCAAGGAAGCATTAAGATGTGTTCAGCAGCATTGTGTCTTCCAAGACAGCCCAGGATTCAAAAATCTTCCGTGGTGGGGTGTAAATCCTTTTGTTCCTGACTGTTGCACGTGCCTTGCTGGTCATCACCAGCACAACTCCCTGGGAGCTGTGTCAGTGATATCTACCACAGGACTGGTGTGTTCCCAGGGATCCCACCCCCAGAGCCTGCACTGTCCTTGTCCATAATTACATGCAGCTGCATGCACCAGCATCAGTGAAATCCTGGGGACCTTGGCTCATTCCCCTCTTGAACCTTAAATGCACAGCACCTTGTGCAGAGAAGTTGAGTGGTCACAAGCCTCAAGTGGGTAATGTTTATTTTCCCTCTGTTGCCTATTCCCCTTCTGTAAGAAGGAAGATCAATGGACTATTTTAGCTCACATGACCTCTGGGAATACAGGATGCTGCCAGAGTATTTTTTTTTTTTAAAGTGGGGTGGGGGGAGGGGGTGGGAAAGGAGAAAGAAATAAAAAAGACCTAAAGCTTTAAATACAGCCTCTTCCACTCTTCCATGACCCTTCTCCAAAACCAATATTTTCCTAATAAAATAATGTGTTGCTTGTATTTTATTTTCCCCATCAACAAGGACTGTGAGTTCATTTGTTTGTTTTACATTGGCTGCTCAGAACAGTGTAGCTCTATGAGGTTAAAGAGATCCTCTGAGAAAGATCCTATTGATTTTAATTACCTAGAAACAGCCCACAGGGACAAAAGGACTTTGGCTGTTTATTTAGCCATCGCTGTGCTGCAGTATTGTGTAAGGAGAGATCAAATCAGTTGCCCTCATTATTACAATAATAATAAGGCAGAAAAGGTGCCTCCAGGCCTTGGGAATTTTTTTTTTTTGAGAGACAATAACCTCCACCACTCCTCCCACTAATAAAAGGCAGACTTGAGGAACAAGGAGCAATTACTATTCGTCAATATTAATTCAATTACGCTCCTGTTATTTATATTATGGGAAGGATTGTTTAATATTTTAGAAATATCCCAGCCAAACCAGGGGCCACATCTGTTCTTTTACAGATTGATTTTTATCACTGCTAAATGCATGTTTAATGGTTTTTACCTCCTTTGGGCTGAAGCTAGGGTTAATTAGTTATTCAGCACAAACCAGTGGTACAATGATTGTTTCTAAGAGTATCTGGGTTGAGAATGCACCTACTTGTGTGCTAAACTGGACACCCTCCAGGGATCAGCAAGCATTACCTGCCTGGGATCTCTTCCCACCCATTCTGGACTAATATCAAGCCAAGTTTATGGTGGTCTTAGATCAGAAAACAGTTTGTTCTGCTTATGCTATTTGCTAATTTAATTTTCTTGGAGCCTACACTTCTGAGTTGGTCTCTGCTCTGTGACTTGGCCTGTGTTCCCTCATGATAATTTAGTATTTCCTCATAAGTATTCTCTTGCTTAATTACTTTTTAATTAAGTCTTGATACTTTTGACAGTAAGTCCCCCAGCAGCCAAATTACAGTGCTTTCTGTGGACAGCATCTCAAGTCTCACCTGTGTTGTAAAGAAATGCTCTGGCCCATATTCTTGTTGGTGTTGATCTTGTAAAACTGTTCTTGAGTGACCCAAGAGTATCCACCCAGCAGGTGGTTTTCTGCAGGGGCTGGTTGTATAAAAGCCAGTTTTAACATGGGCACTGGCAAAGATGCAGACAGCTGTGGAAGGCAGAGCTGATCTTCCCGACACCATGGCCTGGCAGCGTGTGCATGCACACTGCTATTGGTAAGAGAAAAATAATGGAGCTGCAAGTCACTGAAATGCAGCTGTAATTTAGCTGTGATCTGTGCCCACAGAGGATTCTGCAGATGGGCTTTAGAGAGAGCCCAAAGACAAACCACACTGCACCATTTGCAGTTTTCTGTGTGAAAGGCAAGGCAGAATCTGACTCACTGTTTGTGCACCAGCTCAGCAACTGACTTCACACTTAAGGGTTTTCTTTATTTTCTTTTAAATCAAGGCACTAGGAAAGGATTTCCTGGCTCTTGTTCTCCTTCAGCTGAAGCTTTTCTTTACTTCAGAGAATGTCATGTGGTTTTAGCTATTTGAGTCATCCTCTGGGCTGCTGTGTTTCACTGACTACCCTTGTGACTAATAGAGTTCCTAAGTGTTTCAAGCAGGGAGGTTTCAGCTGGTAAGGTTAATGCAGCACAGCACTGGACAGGTGTTTCAGGTCAGTCCCTTGTTTAAATAATAGGTTGTTCTGCTGATGGTGCTTCCTTAAATATCCAAAGATGGTCTAGATTTGTGTGGAAGGCTGCAGAGGGCATGTTTCTGAGCTGGGAGCTGCAGCATTGCCCCAGGATATGGGAAAACACTGCAGGAACAGGACCTTTCCCTGCTTGGAGTGCTTTTACAAAACAGGTTAAAACAGTTTACTCAAATATTTTCTCTTTTTAGTAGTGTATTCGGTTACTGTTTAAATAGTTCTCCAAAATGAAATATTTCAACTCAACTAGATTAGCTAAATTTAACTGTTTAGTCTGAATTTAGCAGTTTAGACTGTTAGGAGCCAATGTTGATCATGAGGGTGGGAAGTAGCACAGATGGATTTAGAAAGATGATGAGCAGTAATAACAAAACACCTAAGATGGTTTTAAAGATTTCATTTTAGGTCTTTAATTGCATCCCAGGCTTGAAGACTGCATGTTTTGTGCTTTCAGTTTTTCTAGCAAGAAAGTGGACTAGGAATATACTTCATGAGATTTTCTGGCTATGGTTTATGCTGTTTCTGTTCTGTTCTATTTTATGCCATATTCTATTTCTGTGATCAAACCGTACTTCAGAAGCTGTCAATATAGGAAGTCTTTGTCTAAGAAGAAAAGTAGAGTAATTAAGCTTATTTTCAATGTGACAGCATGGAGGAAGACACTATTTTGGTCTGCAGATACTGTGACTAAGGTGTCCCCTAATGAGAAATCAGAGTTAGCTGGTGAAGAAGTATGTACAATTAGTGATTTGGGAGAAATTGATTTTTAATGAAAGAATAAGTCTTAAATGTATGGAGTAGAGATAAGCAAGTACAAATTACAGGGTGTGTTAGGAGTGTGTAAAACTGCATGTAAATATCATGGGTTTATTCTATGAAAATTGTGACTGTGATCTGGGGTACCAGCTGTTTGTGCAGGTATATCTGAGAATGCTTTGCTAGACAAACCTTGTCAGGTAGCTGAGAAATGCTGAGTTGCTCTAGCAGCAAACAGCATGAAATAAGCTGAAGGTATTCAGTCAGTTTTTTTATTATGAAATTTGCCCTGGGATCATATTTGTTGTGAAATTTCCAGGTATGATCTCCCTTTCCAGAGCTAAAGTTTGTGGTCCAGACTACACTGAGATTAACAAGACATTAACTGGAAATTGGACCATGGCTTCAGGAAAAATTCTTCCTTTCAGCAGTGACTTAGCTCCCCACAGTAAACTGTATTCCATCACAAGATTAAGTTTTAAACCTATTTTAAGAACTTTCTAGGTAATAAACATTAAATAATTGCTTTAGTGTCTCTGCCTCAGCCTTCAATGTGGATGTCAGCCTTGGTAATGTTTCTCCAGTGTTGTCTCACCACTCCCAAAGACCTGTTTGCCTTTTGTCCCCTTCTCAGTCCTTCTCTTATCTCCTCTTCTCCTATCTTTACATCTGTTCTCTCTGTCTATTCCATCTGCATACAAAATCCCAGTCTCTTTCATTTCATATATTCTGGATTTGCCCACCACTTCTTGTTTACCTGTGGTTTTGTCTTCAGTTCCCATGAAGGGGCACCTCCAGCTGCTGCTCCTTCATCTTCTGGTCTTCCAAACCTCCTGCCCTTGCTACAGGATTTATCTTTCCAAAGAGTATGAAAAGCCTGTGCAAATCATTGCTGCTTTGAGATAAAAGGGATGTCGAAGGTCCAGAGATGTTGTTTCTATGCATGATCCCTCCCAGTGCCCCTTCATGTGTGGGCCAGCTTCTCTCTGCCTTCTGCATGGGGCTCTGTGCTAAAACCATACCCAGAGATCATAAGTTCTTTTGGGAACAGGCTCTCTCCTGGTTGTGGAGGTGTCTGAGAAGTTTTTTGAGAAGTTTCTGGGAAACTGAGTGAAACAGTCTCAGATTTCTCCAGTGTTTGTAACCCTCTTTTGCTGGCTGAGCCTTACCTGGGCATATGAATATTTATATATTTTAGTTAGACATAACATGAATAGTATTGATTTGGTCTTGCAAGGGAATTTGCTTTTTCTCTGGGTCCAATCCCCAATGAATTTATAGTGAACAGGCCATTATGCTTGGGTGACTGTATGACAGCAGGGCAGAATGGAAAATCTTGCTGTAAAAGCTATTGAATCAGGAGGGGACAATAAAAGGATTCTCTTGTTCACCCCCTTGGTCATGGCTTTTGGTTATGGTTACAGCTTAACATAACTACCCATCAAATAACTGTGTATTTTTATGATCATGTGTAGGGTGGTTGATGGGTGCACAGGCACAAAAGATTTAAAGCTGGTCTCTTTTTGTTTTTCGTTTTGAAGGCTACATTAATTGTTCTGATGCCTGAGCATCTGCCTGATACGCATTGTTTCCTCCGCAGACTGAGGAAGACAAAAGCTAAATACAAATTTATTGAACGGGCAAGCTATAAACCCTGAAGTTTGCACAATATTTTAATGGAAATCATACTTTGTCAAAAGCACATGTATCAAATTTTCTTTGTGGAGATCATGGTTCATCAGTACCAGAATTAATTAAAAATTTCCTACCAAGCTTACTCACTGCTCTTGTGTTTCTATATATAAATTTTTAGCTTTATGAACTAATAGCTCATTTCAGGGTGGAATGTGGTTTTTATTAATTCAAGTGTGTAACATGAAAATGTACTTTGTAAAGGAATTCACTTTTCCCTTAAAAAAACCCATTCAATTTTTGGTGGCAAGAGGGACTTTAAATAATTCTTCAGCTTTCATTTTATGTATTTTTACAGTGTTAACTGGCAAAAGCTGATTCATTATCTGCTGTCCTAACTTTACCTGCTCTCAATAACTCACAAGTTCAGGTCACCCTGCAGTGCCTCCTTTCGCCTTCGCTCAGATACCATGTCTAACTGAATGGAATTGACCTGTTTAAGGCCTCTTCACTCCAACTGAATTATTTGATCATAGCCACAGACATCTGTTTGGGGCAGTAATTGGTTGTTTATAAGAGCACAGGAGAGCCACCAGCAGCAACAGCAGCGGCAAGACAATAAAGGCAGGGGACAAGCATGGAGGGCATGTAGACAGGTCCTGACAGACCACTGTCTGCTTGAGATAAGCAATGCAGATTAGTTATATGCACTCTATCTCACCACTGGGGCCTAATAATCCCCTTTAGCACTCATTCACAGTTATGTAGCAGACAGAAAAAGTAATACAGGGGGGAATCTGGTCCCACTGCCTCTCTGCAAATCTCAGACACGGCTTCTGGAATCCGCGGGGTTTTACCGTACAATTAGTTTTAAATGCCAATTTCATGGCGGCTCATGAGATGGAAAATAGAAGAATAGTAGGTAAAGATACCCATTGCAAACTAGATTATTTGAGAGGGAAAGATGGCTCTTCGAGATGTGGCTGTCACTGCTGCTTCCTGGTGTGACAGCCACAATGTGGACATTGTGGTAAAAGGTGACAAAATCGTAACTGGGAGGGCTGAATTGTTGGGGAAAAAAAAATGACATGGCATTTCTGTGCTGTTTGTGTACAGAGAGGAGACAATGTGGGTTTTAATTGATTTGCAAAACCTTGTTGCAATTCTTATGGAACACAGGATGGTTGCACTTGACTTGCAGTGGCAGCAGGCAGGTAAAGCAGTGTGAGATGCACTGGGTTTGTCCTGGTACAGCTGCACACATGTTCCCCACACTGTCAAACCCAAACACATGGCATGGCTCATGGGTGTTGCCCATCAAGGTTTAAAGTGGTGCAGAGCCTGGGATTTGATTAAGAGAACTCAATGTTCACATTCAAATGTTGAATTAAGTAATTTTTAACTACCTGCACAAACAAAAATGCATTTATGTTAATATAAAACATTAATTTTAATTTCAAATTAAAATTATGCATTTGGCAAGACGTAGATACCTGTTACAGTTCTGAGCCAGTGCAGGGAAGGAGAGAGTGCAGAGATGGATATTAAGATTGACAGATCCTGGGATGTTTGCTTGAATTCCAGAAACACATATTAGCGGGACATGGTGCAGGTGATGGAACGAAAAGATTGTCATTATTGTGGTTGTTGTTATGCTGTGCCACTCATTTCATGGGTAGCAGTCACTCTCAGCGTGGTGTAAATATGTGCTTATATGCAAATGGGAAGAAATACTGTTCTCCAGAACTGTCTTGGTTTTAGTGGTGCAATGAAAGTGTCTCTGGCTCCTGAGATTTTCAAGTCCTACATCTTGAAATCTGGTAATTTTTTGTGCAAATAATAATGATAGCTTATTGTAGGCACCAGAGGGAAAGGTAATTTCATCTCAAACTACTTTCTTAAAAAAATCCTACTACTCAAGGTGATGATTTAAAAAATGGAAATTGTTGACCTAAAAGCTTGGATCATTGCTCTCTACAAGTACCTAAAAAAAAGACTGTTGTAGCCAGGTGGGGGAAGCTCTCTTCTCTCAAAAGCAAGTGAGAGAATGAGAAGAAATGGCCTCAAGATGTCCTATGGGAGGTTTACACTGGGCATTAAGAAAAATTTCTTCACCTAAAGGGTGATCAACCACTGGAAAAGGTTGCCCAGAGGAGTGGTGGAGTTACCATCCCTGGAGGGATTTGAGGTGTGGATATGGTTCTTGGAGACATGGTTTAGTGGTGGCCTTGAGCAATGCTGGGTTAATTGTTGGGCTCAATGGTCCTAGAGGTGTTTTCCAACCTAAATGATTCTATGAGTCTATGACTTTCTCTGTTTAACAAACACCACATTTAATTTCCTTGTCTCCTTGATCAATCTACAATCACAAAAGAATTTTTTCAGATACCTTTTTTGGTATTTTCTATTGGATATCCCAATATCTCATTTATGTTCTGCACACCTCCCTCTCTACATGCATTTCCAAAAAGTCTCAAGTTTCTGGCATGAATTTCACATTCACATGGAACCTGATTTGAAGGGACATAAAATTTGTGTGGGGAACCAACCTTGCATGCAGAAGGCACCTTTTAATGAGTTTTCTTAGTTAATTATAGAAGCTTCAAAATTCACCAGTAAGGGACAGAATCCTCAGTAAATTCAGCTCCGTTGAAATCTGCAGGGCTTTGCTATTTTACAGTTCTGCTCTGTTGTTTTTATCTGGGACTTTTTTTTTTCATTTTGCATTTCCAGCTAGAGAGTTATTGTGCAAGCAGGCTGTAAAGCACAGCAATGGTTTTGACTCCATCTACATGTCCTGTATTTGTTATCTAATTGCCAATAGACCAAACTGCAAAGGGACAATGTTTTTCAACCAAACGACCTGTAAGTAGCAGGAAATCTTCTGCTCTCACCTCTTTGGCCAAGACAAGAGCATCCACATTTTACATAATGAGAGAAATCAACTGTTCTTTATCAGTGCTTTTGGTGCAATTGCAAATCTTTAAAGCCTAGCTGCTTCTTGGATTTAACAACTGTATCCTAACCCTCCATGCATCAGGAACATGCAGGTCACTTTTATACAACTGCAGTGAATGCCATTATTTGTAACCTGAATGAGCTTAAAATTCAGCCTCAGATGCTCATGCAGGAGCTGCTCATCCCTGGCTGCTCAAAGGGAGCTGTGTGCTTCCATACAACGTGGGATTAGGAGTGTTTATTTGACTTTAGGTTGTGCATTTGTATTTAATGAATTACAATTAAATAACGTGAAGACAATTTACAGTATCTCTGGTCACTCCAGATTCCTGCCTGGTTGCAGCCTCTGCAGCTGTATGAGCAGCAGCACTGAGGTCCTTATTCATGTGCTTTATTATGGGGTGCACAGAGGTGCTGCTCAGGCTGCAGCTGCAGTTGCTTTTGAACACATGAGCAGTCCTGATTCTTTGTGATTTCAGTGTGTCTTCCCCAGTATGTTCAGTCCCACCCAGGTAAGGTGTTGCTGGAGTGACTGGCATGATGGGTATGGTTTCCCCTTGGGAATCCCCCTGGAGATGCAAATTTCATCTTCTGAGTCTCATACCCCATGTCAGACCCCAACCAGAGCTCCCTTTGCTGATAATGAATCTCTGAAGTACAATATTTAATGTGCTGGGACTTCTCATGAATTAATAAATTTCTATTACAGCTGTTAGCAATTATTCTTATTACCACAGTCCATTCCAATGAATGGTTGTATCAGCCAGGTTTCCATTTCTGCCTGTCTGATTTGGTGGATTGTCCTGCTGTCTTTCTGCATCTAAGGCAAAGGTTTGTGTCCTCTGGCTTATCCTCCACTTCTTCAGAGGGACAGCTCAGCTTAATGCTCAGTCTAGTTTGTCTAATTATTCAAGCCTCTAATAGCACAGATTAGTCAGATCAGCAAGAAAGTTTCCAATCCAAAATATAATAATTGATATCACGTTGGCCAGTCTAATCAGCACAGGCTGATAACATCTGCTTTACTCCTTGTTTCTTATTGTGAATCAAATCTCCAAATTGAACCAAACTCTTTCTAGGAGTTTTCTTATCACCATTTGGCCCTAGCAGCCCTTGTGAGCTCTCATAAGATCCCTGGAGATAGGAAGCAATATGCATTCCTTTCAGTTAAATTTAGTTTGGTCTTCAAGCAAAAAAGAGTCTCAAGAAATACAGAAGAGTCTAAGCTGTCCTTGGATGCAACATGTCTGGCTATGTTATAACTAAAAGATAAATAGTAATATTTTTTCTTTTATTTCCTCTGTTTTCCTTTATTTTTAATATTTTCCCTTTTTTTCCCTTCATTTTTTTCCTTATCACCACAGTAAGGTCTAGTAATGTCATATAACATGACCAACTCCATCACCAAAGGGTTAATTTTCTCTCATGTCCTTAACTAAGCTTGAAGTCATGTGCAATTCAGCCTTTCATTTTGATTTCACTTCCTAAAAAAGTCAGGTAGTGTTTATTTTCAAGAAGGGCTGTGGAAGCACTGTTGGCTTCTGGAGCAGGTGGTGGTGAATTTTGTACAAGTTTGTAGCTCCTGGACTTTGCTCCAGGATTTTGTTCTGCTGCCCTTCACTAACTCTGGAGAGGGGTTGGTCTCCTCTGTCCCTTTATTTGACAAAACATGTTTCCATGACCCAGAAGGGAGGAGTTTCTAGCCGTTGCTTTTATCCCAAAATTTTGGTGTCTTCCTAGTAATCCAAGATTTAAATCTTGGGGCACCTTGAATATAAGGACTCACACTTTCAATTCCACTTGGTTTTGGTTTTTCCCACCTCTTTTTCTCTGATTACTTATGCCACTGTGAGCCTTAGGGGCTGAGGCATATTTTATAGCATTTTAATGATATCTACCCTTCTTGTTGTAGCAATTGATGAGCTCCATCACATCATTCATGGCATGAATGTCTTATCTCAACTTGATTACTTGGCTTTTAAATGCTTTTATACACAAGTTTAATTTCATTTGGTTTGTTTGCCCACATATGCTTGAATAAAGTAAATAGCAAAATATGGTAAAGAGAACTTGAATCCAGAATTTGGAGGTTCAGAATGCAAACTGGCACAGGATGCAAGCTGAAAGCAAAAGATTTCCAAGGCAAAAGCTCTGGTGAGATGGTCTTCAACTCTTGGTGGTTCAACTGATCTTGAGTTTCTCCTAGAAAATCTTGTTTCACACAGTTTATACTGTTCTGATTTCACAGTGGTTTTCCCTGGAGGCATTTGGAAGTGGCTCTTGGGGACACAGTTTACTGGTGCCTGGTCAGCAGTTAGACTCAGTGATTTTAGAGGCCTTTTCCAACCTTAAGGATTCTATGATCTCACAATGCTACCTAGATTTTTCCTTTTCATAACCCTCGTAGATTTGGCAAGTAGGATTATGATTGTATTGTCATGGGGGGAGG
Organism: Fringilla coelebs; assembly: GCF_963513975.1. Lineage (NCBI taxonomy): Eukaryota > Metazoa > Chordata > Aves > Passeriformes > Fringillidae > Fringilla > Fringilla coelebs. The sequence goes on from NC_140032.1 coordinate 7,314,733, forward strand.
GCCTGATGCTGAGACAGTGAAATGATTTGGCTGTGGCAGGTCAGGAATGAGCTGGCACGAGGGACTTGGTCCCTGGTGTGTTTCTTCACAGCTCCTCCAGCACGGACATCAGCTCCCAGCCCTTAGCAAAGACCAGCCATGGGTCCAATTTCTCTGGGATAACCTCTTGGTAGCGAATGCTCTTCTGCATAAGAGATAATTATGGTACAAAAAAAAAATTCTTTGCTTTAATTGCTTTCCAAATTTTGCAGAGAGCTCAGATAGTAGACTGATTGTATTTTATGGTGTAATGGAGAACCTCATTGTTAGGTGAGTAACACAAATCAATGTTTTATCTCCTTTTAATTTCTAATGCTTTGTCCTTACTATACTGCATTAAAACAGGGAAAGAAAACAAGTAATTTAAGTGAAAATCCTAGTTATTGCAGAACAAGAATCAAGTCTTAGGATACAGCTTTTTGGGGTCAAGAAATGAAATATGTTCTCAGTTTTGTTAATAACTCATGTTGTTACAGAGATATTTGAGACCTTGGACCAAAAAAAATTTTTAGACTGAATACAAATTTGTTGAAATTGTGGGACTTTGAGGTCATCTGAAAAATCTCAGGAACTCAATGAATTTTGACTGAAAGTCCTGCAGGGTTCTCACATTCTGTCCAGCAGTGAAATAATAGCTTCAAAACACTGGATGACAGTGGCTTTGTTTCAGGGTTCTCTGAATATTTTACTAGGAGGAGGTTTTTCTGAAAACACAAGAATAGGAATTTCAAAACCTTTGCACCAGAGTAAGTAAAGAGGTATATTCTGTATATTAGCAGGGACTCAGCTGAGAGACTTGGACTGAATTTTAGACCCAGGTCCATTTTGAGCATCACTCTTGAGGTCAGCAGGACTCAGGCCAGTGCAAACTGCCCCATGTGGTAAAAGATTTGCTTGCTGCATGTTGACTGGAAAGCTCATTTCAGACAGACCTGGATTGAGAACTACATGTGGGTGTTATCTCTGAAGATTAACTCACCCACTCAGCACAGGCAGATTGCATTTAAACTCAAGAGAAAGTGACTTGCTTGGGAAGTGGGAAAAATATTCATTTGTTTTACCACCAAAGGTGCCTTTATCTTCGGATACTCAAATGTGAAAGTATATTTGTCTCCCACCAATGAAATATAATATTGATATCACCTCCAAGAAATATGGTGCAGTGTATTTCTTTTCCTTCTGTTTTGTGCTTTATGTAAACACACAAACACCCGTGACACCCCACTGTGGTGGCAGCCAATAGACTGAGCACTTACCCTCGCTGCTGTTGTGTAACCATGGGCAATTTATCTCAGTCTCACCTCTCTTAAAACACTTTTATCAAAATTGGCGGTCAAACAGCGCTGAACCATGGTGGCCTCAATCTTAAATGCTGTGGTGCAGATTTTAATTTGGGAAAGATTAATGCACTCTCAAGTGTTAATGCCACAGCTTTCTGTTATCTACATTGATGGGTGTCAGCTAATTTCTGCAGAAGGATTGTAAAGCAAACTGTGCATGTTGATGTTTCAGAAACCTAAGCTCCAGAATGGTGAGATAATAGAGAGGGGAATAGAACTATTTTCTCAAATTTCTTTTAAATTAGAAAATGTTTCCCCTGTCTTTGTAAAGCTGAGCTACAGAGTCAATTCCACTCAAGCTGATTCTTGAAGATATAGGGAATATTTCATTTAAAGGAGCAGTAAAAGTGTCAAAAGATACTTTATCAAGGTCGCTTTTAGATTGAAGATAACAACCCATCTTATAACAAATATAGACCCCCACAGTAAGCTTTGTAATTTCCAATGCTGTGGTAGCTCTTAGTCTCTGTCTCCATCATCTCTCATGAATTTTTTCCTTGTCTGGTTACATATAATCGTAATCAACAAAAGCCCTTTTGTTCATTAATAAAATAACAATAGCTCGTACACTTTGACTGGTTTATTTTTCAGCTTTGTACATTTTAGCAAGTACAACTGAAGTTTGTTCTGGTTTTTAATAGACTTTCCTAACTGTGAAGAAGATGTCTGGAAAGAAGATAACTGTGAAGAAGATGATGCACAATAACTAGGATTTTTTATTTGTGCAGACTAATTTACACAGGAAGGGGGGGGAATGCAATTAAGCTCATAAAACTTGCTCCAGCAATGATCCAGGTCAAGGGGCTAATGGTGAATTGCATGAATAATAGTCACTCACCCAAGTCACATTAAACAGTCTTGATAATATCATCCAAAATAGCCAATTATTTTGAGTGTTATGAGAAGGTCCTGTTGTTATTTAACAATGGTTTATATGGGAAAATAGTAATAAAGGGTATATGGTCAAAAATAATTTCAAAGGGATTAGTTGCAATTCAGTACACAGTAAACTGTTTTTGTGCCAGAGGGATGAAGGAGCAGTGCCTTAGAAGAGAGTGAAGTGCATATGATTTAGCAGTGATTTTATGTGTTCAGCCCTTGCCAAGACAGTGCCACCAGCTCCAGTTTAAAAGCAGCAGCAGAGCCCTGTCCACTGCAAAGCATCTTCCCCATGGCCATGGACTTTCTCTTTTGGTTATAGTGAGGGTGGGAGGGTTGTGCAGCTGCTGGGTGGGTAAGTGGGAGAGAGTGAAGATGTGCACTGACCAGGCAGGGTAAAAGAGATTAAAAGGATGTTATTTTGTTATATCTTGGTGCATTTACCAGGAAAGGAGTGCAAGAGGGGTACTCAGTTTAACTCTGGATTTTTAGTTAGGGGTTTTCTTTAAATCTGCTTATTTTATATAACAATATTTGTCTGTATTAATTTTTATAGATTTTTTAATTGATTCTGATTATTTTCAGTTTAACTTCACAGTAACAAATTATTATTCTTTAAAAAAAATCTCTGCTTTAGTTGTGGTCCACGTAACTCTTGGTAATGCAACTTTAGTTGGATGGGGATTTTTATTCAGCTATTGACTCGTAAAAGATCAAAAGGGCCAACCTGTCAGGTGGTTTGCTTTTACATAGGGGTGTTCATTATCAGAGAAGTCAGGTGTCTACATCCACCACTGATTCTCTCCATACAGGAAGGAATTTTTACAACTTAGTGACAATTTTGTAGTTTAGTTTTTGCTCTGGCTGGTGCAGATCTTCTGGTTGCAATGGAACTGCTCCATCTTGGCTTCCAGGTGCTAATCTTGAGATTATACCAGGTTTATTTCTCCTAGTCTCTCTTCTACCTTCTTAGAGGTTTGACCCTGAAGTTCACACCATGTAAAAGCAGACTTCAACATCTTGAATCTGATATGATGGACCAGCAGAGGTTTAATTAGAACATCTTAGAGCATGTTGACATCAAGTAGTTTTCTGTTGCTTTACAACCAGGATATTCCAGCCATAATAAAAGGGTTAATTAACCTGCATAGACCTATGTGTCACTATTCAGTTTTTGCTTTTATTTTGAGATATTTGGGAGTCTTCAATGAAGAGGAGTCAAATGCCTCTTTTGGGCCCCCAAGGGTAAATCTGTGCAACACTGAGGGGTTTTAGAGGAGTTTCATTTGACTGCTACTGCTGTGATCTGGATAAGGCTACAAGTCAATTTGAAAAGTATCACCACTGATGATTAACTCACTACAGCATATTCTGATAGTCCTGCATTTGCCAGGAACTATGGCTATGGTGTGAAAATGAGCAATGCCCTTTCCTGGAGAAAAATTTATGACAGCATTTGAAGTGCTATGGATTCTGGGTGCTTGGGAAATGACTGCAATGGGTCCTGTGTGACAACACAGGTTTTCATAGTTTTGCCTCTGTGTTGAAACAGTTTATTCTGTCACTGTGTTACTGTGGCTTCAAATATGCAACCTGCAGCTTGTCATAAAATTCTGATTGAATTTAAACCATGTGTGTGTGGTTAGGGAGACATCTGTTAATTGTTCATGAAATTAATTGAATGATGACTGTCTAGTTGAGTTTTCATGGGATTTATTCCTAGGGGCTGTAATTGCTAGTTTTGTAAAAGATACCTCACAAGCAGGTTATTTTTAAAAAGAAAAAGCCCCTTACAAGTATTTCCTGTCAGCCTGTATTCTGGTGTTGAATATGCAATTTTAAAAATGGGATTGTAGCAACTCCTCATATTAAAGTAAAATGCTTGTTTTTTCATAGAGGAATTACAGAGTGTAACATAATTGGGCTCACTGAAATGAATTCAGCATCTCTCAGAGAACAAAATCATTGAGCCTACTGACTAAATTTAACAGCCTAATAGAAATATGCAGGTGAAGGTACAATTAATTTTAATTACTAGACTATACATTGTTAGTTGCACAGCCATGAGTAAAATTAAAATGGCAATCACAATTAGAAAATTGCAACCTCATTGTGCAACAAATTAGTCTCAAATTAAAAGTCCAGGAACTATTATACATCCACTTTATTGCTTTATGACCATTATTGCCCTGATATGGATTTTATTTCTTTAATGTCATGTCCACTTCTTTACACCTTATCTTTGTTTAGAATCTCTGGCTCCTTCCCAGATTGTGAATCTAAGAAAAGAAATAATATAGGCTGGAGAGCTGTGACTTCCCTGCTCTCTCTGGACAGAAACTCCTAAATGGCCCTGTCCTGCTCACGGGTGGCTTTCAGAACAAGGTTTGTCACCAGATTATTTCAGTGAGGTTTCTAGAGCACAGAAAATAGCATTCAGGGGGTAATAGCTGAGGTCTGTGTGTGATGTAACCCTTTTAGAAAAGGTCAGGCCAGTTAAAGACAGGAATCTGGAGGGAATCTACATTGGTGAAAGTTAGACTCTCCCAGCCCTCCCCTCTGGCTGGGCACACTTATGGCCTGCAGAAAGAATTTTAGCTACAGGAGTATTTCTGCTATAAACCTAGTTTTCAGCTGTTCTTGACATGGATTTATGAAATGAGGTTTAACAACTATCTCAATCTTGCAAGCTTTGTGGTGGTTGAAGCTGCCTTTGCCCTGAAACACTTGAGTTGCCATCATGGAGTGGTGGAGCTGGAGAAGTGGCAGCAAACACCTGAAATGCAGCAACTAAAAGTGCTGCAGACATTCTGCAAAATCACATCTCCCCGCTGTCCACACCTGGAAATGAGGGTCTGTACCTACCTGGCACCAGCAGCTCATCTTCATCTGCAGATGAGTACAACAGGACCAAGAGCACTCACCATTACCACGACACTGTCTTGGGTCCTTTGCAGGGTGAACCCCATTCTGAGGTCATTCAAGGTTTTACCAGATACCAAGATACTTCTTGTGCAAAACTGAAGATCCATGGAGAAGGTTGAAGTAACTGGAATTTCAAAATCTCCTTTTCTGTCCAAGATGCACCAGAGGAGCAAGAAAGAGAAATTCCCTTCCAGCATGAAGTATGCACTCTGCAGTCAGCCCAGTTACTCCAGCTGTAGGATCAAAATGGCTTGTGTTAAAAGGAGCCCCAAAGATCATCCAGTTTTAACACCCCTGCCATGGGCAGGGACACCTCCCACTGGACCAGGTTGGTGAAAGCCCCATCCAGCCTGTCCTTGAACACTGTCAGGGTTGGGACATCCCCTGCTCCTCCGGGCAGCCCATGCCAGTGCCTCAGCACCCTCACAGTAAAGAATTTCTTGCCAATATTCAATCTAAACCTGCCCTCTGCCAGCTCACAGCCAGCCCCCTTGTTCTGTCTTCCATGCTCCTGTAAACATTCTCTGTCCATCTTTCTTGTAGGTTCCCTTCAAGTCCTGGAAGACTGAAATTAGGGGATTCCAAAGGTTTCTCTTCTCCAGTGCTCCTGAGGGAGGCCAAGGCACAGGACTGAGCACATTGGCTGGGAAGAACAGGACCCAGCAAGATTCTGAATCAGAGTTCATGCAGAGAGGGGCAAAGACCAAAGGATTAACCCCCAGTGCAATCTCTGTCTCCACATGATCTCAGCTCTCTGGGGGCTTTTCTAAATCCACCAGAGCATTGGTCAGCCCCAGCAGGGCCTTTTGCAGTGCTTGGAGAGCTGAAACTCCATTTCAAATATGCAATTGAACAGCTATCAGAGGGTAATGATGTTTAGTCACTACCACTTGGGACTGGATTTAATTGATGACCCAGAGGTGAAAGTGTTTCTATTTCATTACCTGCTATTGCCAGCATTTTTTTTTTTTCTGTAATCCTCTTTCCTGTAATATGAATACTTTGGGAAGGGGAAATTAAAGTGGGACTGAAGATGATATGAAAGTGAGAAAAGATATGTTTACTCCCTGGTTATCTCTCTATATTTAAGGTCCAATAGGAACTCCTTAGTGTTATTCCAAATTTTGCTGTCTACTGTTAAAATGGAATCAACATATAATTTATTGAATCAACTTTATTTTTTTTTAACTGCAGATTGTTGATTGTAATTTTTCACAGATTTTTACTTCCATGTTTGCACTGTTCTCAGCAGGAAGGATTCCTTCTTATCTGAAGCAAGACTCATCTGTGATTGCTAAAGCAAACACTGAAATCTCCCTCTGTTCTGGGAGAAGTGAGAACCTGTGATTTACTGTAGGTTTATGCAGCTCCTAGAGCTGCAATTGCACAATTGTAGGGTTTACCTCAGGATAGAAACTGAGGGGGAAAATAGTAACATGATCAATTAATAAGATTTTCTCTCAGAAATCACAGAAGTTTCTTATTAGCAGTAATTTTCATATCTTGACCTCTCTGTGTTTTAGAATTTCTTGATAAGCTAATAAGGATGATTTTGTTAAAAATGTGGAGATGTAGAAATGAAATGCCAGCTTGGAATCTCTCTGGATGTATCCTGCCCAGTTGTTCTTTTGAATGATTTCTGAGGCAGGGAGTATCTAAGATTAGGGAAACATCTGTAAGTGCCACTGTGTGGTATCTATTTACTGTAGATTCCTTTTTGGGAAACTATTGTTCCTTCAGCATTAACATTAGCAATACTAATACAAATATCTCTTTTATGTCTTTGAATTAAAATAAAAATAGTTTTCAGCTTCTCTGCTTGAAAAACAGGACGAATGATAAGTGAGAACCTGTTCAGGGCCATGCATTAACCTTGCAAGAGAGACAGGAATATTATCTGGATTCTTGTTTATTGAGCCATGGTGGGCTGTTGAAGCTCTTCTGTGTCCAAGTATTATGCATCTCTTCCTTGTGTGAAGCCAAAAGCACTTGGTATGTAGTGGTTTTCTTGGCTGTGACCTTTCCATGCTGCTATTTTAGAGGGTTACAATTTTAGTATGGTAGGAAATGTGGTGAACTCTTAGGGAAGAAAATGTTGATTCAAGGAATTAGTTGCTTTATTTTTCTTCCTGCTCTTTCTGGTAAGAAATTGGCCTTGCCCATGAGTCAGGAGGTTTTTGGTGTTCAAATGCATGGAAGAGCTGCAATACAAATATCTTGTGATTTGGGTCAATAACTTTGCATTAATATTTGCCATTGGTAATAAGTGGGTAGAGCCTCATGGGAAAGCTGCAAAAATGGAAATGTCTCCTTGTAGACATGTGTTTGTGAAACCAGGGTCTGCAGCTGACAGAGCAATTGGAGAGGTGTCTTTAGGCTTTACTGTTGGAGTCCTGAAACTCTGTGTGACTTTTAAATTCCTTGGCATGGTGGGGAGGAGGGGGAACTTGATCCCAAACTTCCTGTGAATCTCAGGAATATTGCACATTTCTTATTCAGCCATTTTATTCATGCTGTAAAAAGTGTAAATGTGATTCTTTAGCTATAGCTGAGAAGGCAGCCCTTCATTTAATCCCAGGTACTGCAAACTGCTCTATTCCCTACAAAGAAATAATTACAAATCTACATAGAAAATTCTTTTCTTGCAGTCTAACGGGACTCAGCAGAAAACATGGGTTTGAGCATGTAGCTTTGAAATTAAGCAGTGTAACAGCATTAAAAAAATATCCCTTGGAAACCTTCATCTCTGATTTTATTTTATATTGTTATAGTGCTCACGCTCCAGTGATTTCCTTTCATCTAGTCACTGGGCTGAGGAAATAACACAGAAAAGGAAACCTCTTGAGTTTCTGATGTACATGGTAAATGGTCATTTCAGGGACCATGCGCTATGGGCCTCAGACCGAGGGTTTAATTTAATTGGTTGAAATTAAAAAACATTCAAGCCTCATGAAATTATGACCTTTATGCCTGGTGTGTCAGCTACTTCTGACACTAGCCTTGTTGTTTAGAGATGAAATCCCTCCCCTATTTAAATGGAAGTTCCTGTGGGACCCACATAAGCCTTGCAAACAGAAGAGGCAAAGTGGCTCTGATCACTAGATCCCTACTCCCTAACCATGGTTAACATCAGCAGCATTTCTTTTAGTAGTTTATGTGTCTGTGTTTGTCTTTGCTATTTGAAAAGTCATGTTTGTTTGTTATCAGTATGCTCATATTTCTTTAAAAATACATGTTTAAAAATTTGCTTTGTGTTTTCACAGAGGAAAATTGAATACATGGGATGGGACAGAAATCTAGATTTGGGTGTTTCCTGTCAAGAAATTGAGAGTTGAGGTTCAATTTAAATATTTTTTTGGGTGGTAATCTGTTTTACATCAGTTGAACTCTCTACATGATCATTTCTTGGGTGTGTTTTCTGATAGTTTCCCTTTCTTCTTGGTTTAGATTATAAAATACAAGAAAATAATAATAACAACAACAATAATAATAGAAATAATAATTTAAAATTGATTTCTCTGCAGTGCTGAGGATGGGGGCAATGCAAGCTCCTTTGAGACTGGAGCCATTACCATAGTGCCAAATAAAAATAATTTTTTTTGCCATGAGGTACAGTTGGGACATCTTCAGTGCTTCAGGATGGAGTTTTCCAAAAGGACCTGCAGGGAGGCAGGTCCTCAGTTTCCATAGGCTTTCAAATGAACTTGAGGACAGCCACCCTTGGTTTCCTTTGGGGAATCTCACCACTATAAATGTGCCCATCACAATTTTGTATGACACAGTAGTTAGTAGAGAGAAAATCCCTGCAAGCTTGTAGAGATGACCTGGCCCTTTAGGTGATCTGCGTACAGAGATGCCCCAGCCCTGACTGTTTGCATCCATGTTCATGCTGAGTTTCTGCAGCTGTGCTCAAATATCTTTATTCTGTGACAATCTGGGTTCTCAACTAGTCCAGAAATTGGGTTACCACAGCAGTTTCAGTGACGGCTTCTCATAATGCCAGAACTTTTCTGTGGAAGGGTAAAAGTGATGTGGAAAACCAATCAATCAAAGTGACCCATTCCTTCTTAGTCTTTTGCTGTCAAGAGATGCATCAGCTGCTTTTTCAGCTTTGTGTATAATTTGGGCATAGATATGATAGGCGCATATACTGTTGAGTTCTGGTTACCCTTAACAAAGATTTTAAGTGGAATAAGAAGTTAAAAAAATTTTCACGGACAGTATTTGGTAATCTGGTACACTTTTATTATATGAGGATCTGGAGGTGAAAAGAATAAGAAGTGCCAGGAAAATGGGTATAGCATGGAGGGGAAATAGCTGGGAGATTTTTATTCTGAGTAAGAAATATGAAAATGAGGCAATGAGTGATGAGAATGAGGTGCTGTTCAGTGAAAAGAAAGTAATCACAGCAGAGAAAGTCCCACAAGGGATGGTTATTCTTTGATGTTTCATTTCTATTGAATATCATTGGCAGCAATTCAGGAAGGTTCAGAGAGCACCACACACTTAAAAGATGACAAGAAGGTTAATAGCAGATTGTCTTAAAAAAAAAGTTTGCAAAGGGAAATATTTTCGATGCTGTGGCAAATTGTCTTCCTCTGCCTGGCTGCACTATTTTGTGAGGCAGTAGGACTCGTAAAATAAAAAATAAAAAATCAGACTACTGAAGCAGGAGTTTATCCTTGGGTTCTTTAGGAGGGCAGATGTTCAGATCCCAGCTTTTTCACCTTTCTGTCACCACCAAATTCACAAAAGCCCGAGGAAGTGCCAAACAGTCTCGGGAACATATGCAATGCCATGAATGTGTGGGTTGACTTGCTGAGGCACTTGGCCTCCATCAGCTTATCAACAAGAACAGTTTGTTTTCGTGCCCTGTGGTGCTACTTATCCTTCAATTCTTTTATGAATAAGAAGCACAAAATTGGTGATGTTCTCAAACTATCTGGTGCAAATGGACTTTTCAAATGTTGAATCCAGGTTTAACTAATCCTCCATTTCAGGCTGATGTAATATGTATAACCAATGTCATACATTTCTTATTGAAGCTATGCTTGCATGCTTGTACTTGAAAAATTCAAAAGACGCAGCAAATCTCTCCAAAAAGTCTTTTCAACTCAGGGCTGGGCTCTGATACTTTGGGAGAGCATGAGTGCCACTCTGCCATATGTTTCAGTACAACTTTGCAGCAGGGAGGGATGGAGACATGATTTCATCTGTGAGCTAAGGCATTCCTGGTCTTTGCTTGCAGCGAGGTTAGTGCAGGATCCAAAATGCTGGCTTTCTAATCATGGGAACATGGGGACACACAGTCATCAATACTGGAGATTTGCAGTGGTTATAAAAGGGAGTTAGAAATCCATGAATCAAACATGCCTCCTTTCACTTCCTTGCTCACCAGTGCACCCTGTGAGACCTAAAGGGGTCACAAGAGAGCTGGAGAGGGTTTTTCCATAAGGACATGGATTGATAGCACAAGAGGGAATGGCTTTAATCAGATAGAACATAGGTTTAGACTAAATATTGGGAAGGAATTTCTTTACTGTGAGAGTGGTGAGACAGTGGAATAGAAACTGTGTCTGCCTCATCCCTGGAGGTGTTCCAGGCCAGGCTGGATGGGGCTTTGAGCAACTTGAGCTAATGGGAGGTGTCCCTGCCCATGGCATGAGGCCTGGAATTGGGTGATCTTGAAGGTCCCTTCCAGCCCAAACCATCCTATGATTCAGAGCCTGGAAACAAATGGGAGTCATTGCCTAGCAGTCAATGGATTTCCCCTGAAAATCATGGAACTATCAGCCCTTCCTCATCTACGCTTCAAGAGAAAAGCGCTGAACAACCCCCTCCCCTGTGTGAGCCCTTATAATGATAAAAGACAAAATGTTCTGCTGGATCATTTGGAGTTGTGGGGCTTTTAGCTCCTGCAGGGAGTGGGACACTGCTATCTGCAGATTGAATCAATCTGCTTCGGAAGCGGGATGGTGCAAGAGCCCGCTCACGATAACACAGCGAGGCAACAGCCTCTCCTTCTCTGAGCATAGATAAGATGGCTTTTTACAAAGCAAGCAGGCACAGAGCAACTGCAGCCTCACCCAGTAGCAGTTTTAATCCTCTTGCTTGAGAAGGGTAGAAGATTTGGCAGGTAAGAGGATGGGGTAAGTCTCTTCTTGTTATCTGAGAGGAAGACAATGCTATTACAAGGAAAGCAGCAAGAGAATTCTTGCTTGATAATAGAGTTAAGGGGAGCTAAAAGATAAACTCTGGTTTTTTATTGGGGGTAATAATAAGATTGTCTGGGCTAACTTTAGTGAAACTTGTTATTCTGTCTCTGATTTGGTTGTCTTTGGGTCCCTTGGGCACAGCACTGCAAAGGGCATTGCTGTGTTAACCCATGGATGCTGTGCAGGGCAGCATAGGTCCAAGCAGTTTTGTTTGTTTCAAGGTACCCCTCTCTTTTGCTGCTTCCCAGGAGTATTTCCTAGGAAATGGTTCTTAAAAAGCTGTTTTTTGTGATTTTTGTTTAGAGGCCCACGCTTTGCGCCCTTGGGCTCAGGTGCTGTCCAGGAGATACACCCATCTAATGAAAACCACCTCATGTGTAGTTACCACACTTGTGACATGGGTGAACTAAGGCAGATTTTGGAGAGAACTCTACCAAAGATTTCCATAGCCACTGATCTCAGCCACCAGAGGGAAATGCAACCACATGCATTAACCCAGTCAGTCGTGTGTCACCTTCTCCATATGTGTAAATTCTTCTTGGACAGCAGATGTTCTCCAGGGCAGCCCAAGTCATTACATGATAATAAGATTCTATACCTCAAATACAACCCAGGGACTGCATTTCCCAAAGTCCCACCCAGCTGGTGTTGTGGGGACTGCTGGTGTCCCAGTGGGCTGCTTTGTCCCTCTTTGTGCAGCTGTAGGTGTGAGGCACTGTGGGAAGGATGCAATCATGGTCCTGGACAGAACAGGAATAGTGCAAGAAAGTGTTGTTGCCACAAACACCCTGGAAAGGCTATTTACAGACACTGTCACACAAGGCTTTGCCCTCTGTTATCTGATGGTTTCTGTTGTCAAGAAGACAGCAGGGCTAATAACCAAGCAAACACCTTCCTGCTCTGAAGAATCAGCCCTTCCTCTTTGTAACCTTCTCTTCCTGAGCTGGGCAGCCAGGCAAATCCCATGTGAGAGGTTCCTGAGCTGGAGAGCTCCTGCAGCCTCCTGCCTGTGTGTTTGTGCTGGTGGGAAGCCAGTGTATTGAAGCCCTTACCTCTGCCTGGGGGCTGCATTACAGGATGGGCTTGTACTCAAACCAAACACAAATTTGTGACCAGAGCAGGTTGTGGGAACCTTGGTTTGCACATAAACCATGTTTGCTGATGCATTCACCCATAAAATTGGCAACAAACAAACCCTCCAAGGACAAAACTCAATTTTTCATCATAATCATATGTTTGTCTAAAAATCTAGAGTTTCCTATTTTCAGAATTAGCAGAATTTTTTTTTTTTTTCTGATGAGCATTATTTCAGGGCAGGTGCTGTTGCAGGTGTCCTATGCTGGGGGCAGGCTGTCAGACCAGCCACTAGTGAGGGAGCTACCAACAGAGATGTGAGGTTGCCTGCTGTCTCTTGGTAATTTCTGGTGGGAGGGGCAGGAAAAGGGGATGGCAGTGCTTTCCTGAGCCAGTGCTGGCACATGAGGAAAGGAAGCAGTCCCTTCTGCAGCCCCGAGCCTGGGAGCACTGCTGTGGCCACCAGCTTCAGTGCAAGCTCCCTCCACATCCCTTTCATGCACAGGGTGCCAGGCTAAAGCTGGCAGAGCAGGTGCTGCCCACAAACTGAATGCCAAGAACAAATAGATACCCCCAGGGAGGGAGGAACACCGGCACAAGAGCAGATTTTTTGGGTTGTACCGTGGCTGGGCATGAGAGGGTTGTCAGTCTCCTGCAGAATACCCCCTTGGAGGAGGTGCCTCTCCCTGCATGAGCTGAGCACAGAGGCAGTGCCCATTTCAGACTGGCTGCTGGAAAAGCAAACCCAAAATGTGTCTGTGAGACGAGCACGAGCCCCAGAGCCTTTCACAGGCTCTCAGCCCTGCGCCATCCCCAGAGCCCCTCTGCTCCCCCCAGCCCGGCTTCCTCCCCTTCCCCCTCCCCACAACTATTTAATTTTGCTCTGGCATGAAATAATAGAGTGCTGTGTATCTATTACAGATGTAAAGAGATTTAGACTGCCACAGGTTTCAGTAGCACATTCAGAGCCCTAACAAAGCTGGGTATAATAGACTCTCCCTGCCATTATCCATTCAGCAAGTGTAATAAATGACTTGGCCGCAGCCTGCCATATACCACCCGGCCCAGATAACAGCTGAAAGGAGAAAATTAAATTTTGCTTTTGTTGAAACATTATGATTTATGTATTTGTAATATAGGCTGCGGTGGGCAATTGAAAAAAAAAAAAAAAGAAGATTGCTGAATATACTTCAGGGTTACTGATTGTACCACAGGCCACTTAGAGTGCTAGAAATGCTGTTCTTCTCCCTGTGTTCCTTAATAATAATAAAATCATACAAATTCCCATTAACCTTTTCGCTCATGCTGATTTTATTTATATATTTTTTTTTATTTTTTCATTTTTTTATTTCCAAGTCTTAAGTTTTGGCCATTTACTCTCAGCCTCGTGAAAAATAACAGACTGATGGTTTATGGAGACAAGGCAGGAAGTACCTAGGCATGTAAAAATGATGGATGTAGGTCAAAAAATCTATATATCATTTTTAGTATTTTTATAATAATTTTCTTTAAATGGGGTGGTTCCCGCTTCCCCTCCTCCTCTTCTTCACTGCTGTCTTTAGAGTTGATGACAAGATATTCTGATATCCTCATCCTTGCAATATCTAGACCTATAAAAATAATTAACTTCTCCCACCTTAGAAATATAGAGACAGAAACAGGAGTGCTTCACCCTGTAATTTATAATATTGCAGCACCGTTCCTTAATGTTGTAATCAGGCCTGCAAAGTCTTATCATGTTGTAGAATATAATGAACTTACTTATTCATTTCAACATCACATTTCATCTTAGTTGTTCTCCACATTACTTGCTTGTCCCTCCCCTTTTCTGGAAGAGTGGCGAGAACACAGAAGTTTTCTCATTCTTTCTTATTCCTTTTCTTCACCTTCTTTTAGCTCAGGGTTTGAGCTGAGTCTACAGACTGATCCAGGAGGCTGGGGGCTGATTTGCCTCTGCTCTCTAGGAATTTAAACATGTGTGGTTTTTACCTTTTTTTTTAAATTTTTTGTGATGTGTGCTTTTAAGAATTGATTAAACCTAGTTATGTGGTTGACACCAGTAGGTTGAGGAAGCACTTGGCTGCATGAGGAAGGGCAGTGGTAGGACTGGGGCAGAGGATGCTCTGTGCTTCCCATGCAGAGCCCCTGTGTGGCCTTGTCTCTCTGAGCATCTGAGTCTCAAATGTTGCCCCTAAAAGTGTCTGCCCGAAATTGGGAGGGATAATTGGGATGGAATGTGCCACCTCTGGAAGGGTTCAAGGTCAGATTGGACCAGACTTTGGGCAACCTGGTTCAGTGGAAGGTTTCCCTGCCTATGGCAGGGGGTTTGGAACCAAATGGCCTTTGAAGATTCCTTCCAACCCAAACCAATCTGGAATTCTCTGAACAGAGATTGTTCCTGTCTTCCTCTTGGTTGCCTAGTGGACAGTGGAGTGATTAATCTCTTTTTTTCTCACCCTCAAAGCTGTCCATACTTAATGTAGGATTCATTTGATAGCAGCTTATCCAATAGTGATGATTTTGGATTTTTTTTTTTTTTTTCCCTGAGGGAAAAGTTCTTTTCTGCATTTTGTTAGAGATTATGATTAAGAAAGAGCTCTTGTCCCCCAGAATGGAGCTAGGGCCTGATCCTGACTCATTCCCTTTTCTGTGTAGGAGCAATGCAAGGACATGTTGGGAGCCATGGCCACGGGGAGGGCCTGTAGCTCCACAACATCTCTTGGACTTTGATCTTTCAGAGCCTGGCACAGGTCTCTGGCATTGGGTCTACCCATTTCTTGGGCCAGACATATCTAGAAATGTTAAAACCCACCAACAGAAATGCGTATTAAAATTTATTTATTTTTAAAATTTCTGTATGCATAGTGTTAAGCATTTAAATTACTCATGTGTTTTTTAGCTCTGCTGAGCCCCAGGCTGCCTGTTAGTGTTTGTGGGCTGGAGGTTTGGGTGTGCAGGGGATGTTTTACAGCCAGCTCATCTCTCCATCAGGTATTCTGCTAATGCACACTGACAGATATTTTGTGAAGCAACATTCAGTCTATTTATTGACCCCCTGCCCTCAAATGCATACATACAGCAGAGCATTCCAGCTGATATTTAATGCTGAAACATTTGTAAGTACTGTATATCCTATGATCTATTGGACTAATGAAAAAGAAGGTTTATCACTGCAGTCCAGTGTAAATCTGCGGATAACCTTACTGTACAGTCAATTTATTCCTTTAAAAGGTTTATTCCTTTATCAGGTGTTTGTAGAAGGTTTCACCATAAGTACAGCAGAGACATAATTTGCTGTGGGGCAGATTTATTTGTTTCACAGGGTTATTATTTTAACAGTCTGATAATCACTATGAGTATGTTTCACCATTTGCTGTTTCTGTGTGTATATGCGAAAGTGTGTTTATTCATTCCCTGAACAGGTTCATTTTCTTATCAGCTATTCATTTTAAAGAGTTTTATTACATATGCAGAGTGTGTAGGGTATGAGAGTGCAGTAATTTTATTAAGAGATTTATTTGGTGCCAGATATTAATTTAGCTGGCATTTGCTGTAACACAATCATATGCTTTCACCTGGCCAATTTTCTTTGCATATCACAGTTTGCTATAAACAACACTTTCCCTACACTGCAGCCTTCAAAATCCCTTTTATTTCCTTAAAAAAAAAATACTGGGAACTCCCACACACTCTGTACCTTTCATTTATTTTATTTATCATATTTGATTTTTTGAAGCCTCAGTTTCAGGGAGAGGGGGTCTTGTGAAATACCTTTTTAAAAATGAATGTGCTTAAAGATTCTGCTAAAAGAAGGTTTCAGAAATGTCCCTCTAATGCCACTTAGGAATTGCTTGAGTCTCAGCACGTGGCCAGTGACTCACTGGACAAAAAGCAGTAGGAGGAAGATGATCCCAAAACAAGGCTCTGGTTTAGTCAGAGACTATATGGTTTTGGTGTTTTATTATGATTTAACAATTTTTATGTTATGTAAACATTGGTTCTAGAAAAAGGAAAGAAACTGTGCATAAACTGTAGGTGAGGTCTGTCTTTAACTTGGCACAGAATGAAGCCATAATATAGGGGGAAAAAATCCACCTGCATCACTGAGTCTCATGCTGGGGAAAAATAGATTCTTATTTGACTCTTCCTGATGTCCAGGGATGTTTCAGGCTGGTTTCATAGAGGATGGCTTGCTGTCCAGTTGGTAGTTTAACTCTCTCTCCCCACAGCTGTCTGTAAGAAAGAGCTGCATAATAAAATCTGTGAGCTCTCTCTGCTGTATGCTCTGAAACAACTGGAGCTCATGGAGGAGGCAGAGGTGACACTGCACAGCCCTGGGGCCAGGTGCACATTTCCAGAAATGGAGAAAGCTTTACTTTGGGTTACTCACGTGAGAAAGAGTTCTTCTGTAGCAATGAGTTTTTCTGGTCCAGCGAATGCAGGAATCAGTGAAAACTTCTGAGCACAGTTTGTGCTGGGTCAGGCCCTTAACTGCAAGGGTTTATTTCTAGTAACAGCATAAAAAGCTAAACTGGAACCTTCTGCATAACACCACAGCTGTCTTCTGATTCCTTATCTGTCTCATTTCTAGAAGAATATTTCTTGATGCTTGACTAGACTCAAAAATGCAAAAGCATTTTTGTCAGTAGCAGAGTCAGTAATGTTTAATGTTGAGTTTTCTGAGATCTTGGATAATTAAAGAAATTCTATAGGTGCCTCAAACCAGAATCTGGAGTCCATATTTATTCAGAGATTGAAACTTCTACTGGAGAGAGAAACTTTAGAGAACTTCTGACCCTCTACACAGCCATACTGAGATGCAGAATCATAGTTGGGCCCCTTTTAAGAATATTTTTTGATAGAAAGTAAGAATTTTACTTAGAACTTGGCAGTTGACAGCCTCCAGACCTTGGGCCAAAGTTATATCTATTTTAAATAATTTATCTGTAACTGTCTTCTAAATATATATTTTGATCTCATTGTGCACATTGGTTTTTCATTTCTCAGTGCTTCTTAGGCTTTGTATTATCTTTTAACTTATTCTTGGTGCTATTATTTTCTCATTTTCTCTGTTGTCTAAGCCAACTTTTCCTTGAATTGCCTGAAACTTTTTCAAGTAGCGAGACAACTTGAAACTTAGCAGTATTTCATTCTAGTAGAGGAGCAGTATAGCTGAAACCAGGTTATCAATACAAGATCAAAACTATTGATGAACACACAAAAGTAAATCAACATTTGTCTATAAACAGCATAGTCCATTTACCAGATGCAATTAATACAATTTAAACATTCAACCAGATATCACTTAATATTTGCTGTTTTATTTTCCCATCAGATATCCAGGGAATGGTAAAATAACCTGCCAAAATTCATTGTCAATGACAGTATTTATTTCTCAGATATTTAAAGTAGGGAGTCAGTGTTAGAGCTGATCAAAGAACTCAATTTCCACAGAAGTTTTGGAAAGTATTTTCTGGTTTGTCATGAAAGAAATCATGACAAGTTCTTCAAACTTATTTTCTAAAACAGAGTTCTGTTAAAATACTAGATCTGCACTCAAAAGAGCAGATTTTTGGGTTTGCTCAAAAACAGAGGTTTTTTTTGTTTCTTCCCCGAGGTGTTGGAGAATCCAACCTGATTCATGAAACATTTTTCTTGATAAGTTCTTAAAATCAATATTTAACTGCAAAGCATTTACGTTCTGACAAAAATTGTATCTCAGAAGAAAGAATGTTTAATTGAAAATATTTTTAACAGCTCTAGTCTGAATGAAACTATTCATCAGTTTACTCTTCACTGACTCATTAGTATGATATTAAGTCTATGACTACAGTGAAAAAAAATCAGCTGTGGGTAATTGAAACCCTATTGTAAAGAACTGTGTTAAAATGTACTTAGTTATGCTCTAGATTAATGTTATTTGTTAAGTCTCCTAAGAGGGAATTAGCAGTTAAGTTTTGTTTTCATAATGTTAATTATTATTCTTGATACTGCCATGCAACATCCTTGACTTACTGAGACTTTAGTGAGCCTGGACTGTAGCAAGTGTTCTTCTTAGTGGGTAAATAGAATTATAAAGGAGAAGCAGAGAAAATGAAAAACAGTACAGCTGGGCAGGTGTAACATTGGGTGACCCAGAGTCAAGTTTTGCCCAGGAGATATTTGCTAAATGAAAAGTGATGGTGATTTTTCTTGGAGAGGGAAAGACAGCCTAAAGGTACTGAGGGTCCAGCTGCTGAGTTTAATCTGGAACTAAGTGAAAAAGATGTGATTTTTATTGTGGGCTGTATCAGTTCAGACAGAAGGATTCATAAACTTTCAAATGTTTTCAGTATATGAGTCAAAGGAAAAGCCCTGCATTATTGACCACAGTGTACCTCCTCCTACCTGATTCTGGGAGTTAAATTGCCATGAGTTTATCCAAAGTTTGAAGGAAAGTTGCCCTGGTCCTGTGGGAACAAACCAAGGCACCCTGGCCAAACCCTTGATTCTGCTCTTCACATAAGA
This sequence comes from Fringilla coelebs, assembly GCF_963513975.1. Taxonomy (NCBI): domain Eukaryota; kingdom Metazoa; phylum Chordata; class Aves; order Passeriformes; family Fringillidae; genus Fringilla; species Fringilla coelebs. Next base: position 7,333,712 of record NC_140032.1, read on the forward strand.
ACTGCATCAAGATCCCCTAATGTTGATTGTGAAGAAATATTCCTTCCACCCCACAGAACCATCCTAATTTACATCCACCTGCTCTTGCTACCATTCTCTAATGACACCAGGGCAAAGCTTCCTGCTGTGCTTTGCCTCCATTTTGGGCCAAGAATAGAAGTGAGAGAAGGTTAAGAGAGGAGAGGTCCAAATATCTGAAAACCTCAAAACTCTGTGCAAAAACCCCTGGCAGTACACTCATGTTGCATGTTTTACACTCCAAATCTACGACATTGCACAGTCCTTACCATGTCCTTTTTCAGGATATGGATATGTATGTGTGTGAATAAATATGGATTTTAGGGAAATGAACACTGGGGATTTTTTTCCTTTTGTCCAAGTACTACTAGACCAGAGATAAAACTGTTTTGGTAGCCTCAGCTGTTTTATTAACAGTGAAAGATTGCTCTGAACTGCACCTACTCCAAAATTGTTTTTGCAACACAAAGCAATGGTCCTTGTACAACTTCCCTTGATAGATTATTCTTGTGTGCATGCCCTGAGAATTTTGGTAAGAGATAAGCAATGAGATTAAGACCATGCTTGTTTTCAGACTGTGATATTTAGGTTTGATATTCATGTGAGCACAAATGGTAAATGTTTTTTCTAGATGTGGCCTCTGCAATGTGGGGTTTTGGGTGCCTTCACATTTTTTGATAAACAGAATCAAGCCTTTGCACAAGTCTTGTGAAGGTTTGTGAAAACCCTATGGAAGTTTGCTTTCAGTATCAACAATGAAAACAGCAGATCTGTAGACTTTTAAAAGAAAATGGGAACATTTTGAGTTATGAACTTATTAAAAAGTTTGATGCAATCAAAGAAGCTGAAAATAGCCTTATAAAGGAACTATTTAATTATTATTGCTTTTTTACTTGTAATGTATATGCAATCATATAATAATTTTACATTAAATACAAGTATTTTATAGTCAGCATATAGTCAGAGATCAGACCCACTCAGGGAAATAATCTATTTGGCTCTGAGGGTCTGCTGGAATGGTAATCTGTGTTTGCTACAAGTCTGGGAATGGCTCAGAGCAGAATCTTTTGTTGAACGAAAGGATGCTCTGATATTAAGTCTGTTTCAACAGCTGAATCAAGCCAGAGCTTTGTAATCCCTTGTGATTTACAGTATCAGTTTAAAACTGAAATGTTATTTGATCAGATTTGAGGATGTTAACTTCCACCTTCTATAGCACTTTATCTGCATCTGACCATGTCCTGCTGAATAACAATTCACTAAAGAACGTGTATCAACCTGAAGTAATTTAAAAAGAAGAATTATGCAAATGACCTCTCTTTATTTGGCTGTGCAGTGAGAGATCTTTCAAAGAAAAGAATAAGATGTAATTTCAACACACTTAGAAGTGGTGCTTCCAGGGGAAAAGGAAGTCTTTGTAGAAGCAATTTGTAGGCAGAGATATTGTGCTAGAATGTGTAAATTGATGATTATTTACTAGTGAGCCTGTGAAGGAGAGGAACACATGCATCTTTTATCAATGGGTGGTTGCTGCATGAGAAGCAGAAATCATAATGTTTTTTACGGTGTCTATTTTCACTTCTATTGCTTGCCAAGGCTGTAATGTTGATCTCTCCATTTAAATTACAAAACTAGAAGAAATAATTTAATATGGCAGCTTCCTGCTCTGCAGAAGCTTGAATGTCTGGGATGGCATCACTGTGTAATACAGATTATTTTTTAACACCTTCCCAAATTATGAATTCTTGTCAGCAGAACTATTTTCACCCAGCTGAAGGCCAGAAGGCATTTTTAAGTTTTGAAGGGAAAATTAGATATTGCACCTCTGCTTGGGAAAGAGCTCAGCTGAGCTCCTTGTCTTTGATGAGAGGTTCAATATGGAACTGCAGCCGTGTTCTCCTTTGTTCCTCATCCTCTGCCCCCTTGAGTCTTGTATCTGCCTTTGCCTTTCTGCCATGGAAGAACAAAGGCAGCACTGGGGGCTTGAGTCCCCAGAAATGAAAGCATGCCTGGAACCCATCTCTTGCCTTGTGGGCAAGCCTGAAAGGCAATTAAATGGTGCAAGAGAGCTCCCCATAGAGAGAAAGAGTTCACAAAGCAACTTAGTAGATATTTAGGGTATGGATCTTTAGAATCTTTAAGGAATGAATCTCTCCTTATCCCTTGTGCCACTTGCCAGCTCGGCACGTGGTTGCATGGCTGAGAGCTCAAGCATTTGTATGCAGCTGGGCTGTAGAAACTATCCTCATTTTGGACTGTAACACCAAAACATCTGTCCAGACAATGTAATGCATAAGAGCCCTGATGTCCCTTAAAACAGCGAGCACAAATATGATGAGAAGGCTTTGAAACTTTTTTTATTTCTATCTGGAGAGGAACATTTTGCAAGAAGTGATGAATCGGCACACTTAACACTTCTTAATATATATGTATTTAAGGGATCATTGGACTTTTTCTGGATTTGCTCTGAAAATCCAAGTAAAATGGAAGATCCAAATTATCACCAGTGCAAGAGATCCTTTCTGCTGTTTTATCTCTAAGAAAAAATGCTTTCTTCATGCCAGTCCTCTGATGTACGCATTGCTGTAGATACGCCACTGTTTAAAAAATGGGCTGTTTACTATTTGGATAGCTTCAAATAGAGAGTTTTTCCCCCCTGGAACAAAGCTTTTCCTTAGCAAGATAAGTACAGAGTGTTTAATAGTGCCTCTCTTCTTTGCTCTCAAGATTTCTCTTTCTCTTTTCCCCTTTATCTCTGCCTACTCATATGTATTTTTAAGGGGACCCGATAGGCCGGTGTCATACATTCACACCAGCTTAACAAATGATGCCACTTCCATGTAATTAATGGAAAGACACTGATACCATTAGGTCAGATGGACCAAGTGCTATCTGAGTCACTGCAAATGTCCCTAGCACAAACTCTCCCTTCCCAAAGGCAGAGAAGTGGTTGGATCATCTCTGTGCTTTTGTCCCACTGATTTTATGGGCTGTACAAGAAAAGGAGCCAAAGGAGGGGAAAGGAGTGAGGGTTTTCTGCTGGTCTGAGTGTGCCAAACACCAGCCCTGAGGTACCAGCACTGGCTTGAACAGGAGTGCAGAGAAAGCTCCATAGGACACAGTCTAAGGCTGTTGAGCTGCTCTGTAGAATCCTAGAATGATTTAGTCTGGAAGGGACTTTTTGCTCCAACCCCCCACTGCCATAGTCAGGGACACCTTCCCCTAGACCAGGTTGCTCAGAGCCTCATTCAACTGAATTGTTAAAGAATATCTTGCTATTTTTAACAATTTCTCTGCCTTCAACCATCCAAGATTATTTTTGGTACCTTTAAAATCTTTCTGGTTTGCTCACACATTTATGGAGCTGCCAAAGCTGTCTTTAAATATTTATTGTGCTGCCAGGATTTTTCCTTCAAGTGTTATAGTGAAAAGTTCCCTGTTCATTATTGGGTTAATACATTCTGTGTCAGAATTTTTGCTTTTGCTGTCTGACTGATATAGTCTAACCAAATCAATCTTCACATGAGCAGATAATTCCAGGAAAACCATGACTAAACAAGAACTGCAGTAAATTATGTTTTTCTTGCAGTGAGTAATAGTAATCCTGTCGTAATTGTTGTGTATTGGGGTGATTTTAAAAAGTGTTGGAAGTAATACTCTGGAGTGGTGCAAATTTGATTGAACTCCTCCACAGGAGTTTAGTCTGGTCTGTAGTTTGGGCTAAAGCCTGCTGGCTTCTTGCTCCTATCTTCTAAGGATCTCTTATTATTCCTGGCTGAAATATCTACAGAATGTTTGCATATATATAGTACTAACAAGATAACATCATTATGCTTTTGTATTTTTTTATATGTTAGATGTTTTAGGTGACTAACATTTGTTTTATCTTACAGATATGAAACAGCACATCTATAACTTGCTACTGTATTGAATAGATTAGATATCAAACAGGTATTGTAAATGAAGTAGGTTTTGATTATAACTGTATAAATGAATTGACTATCAAGAAATAGAGCTGTAGAAATATTTCTCAAACTAGAAGAAAAGGAAGAAAAAAGGAAGAAAACTGTGAATAGCTTATTTTAACAACTTTCTTTTTTCATTGTGGTTTAAATAAGTAATCAAAATCCGAGACTTTAATTGTTCCATCTTTATTTCATTGAAAACTGCAGGAGTTTTTCAACAGACTGAATTATCTTAGGAATGAAGGCAAAATCTCTTTGCATCCAGATTTACCATATAGCTTTTGTTGCTTATTTCAGACTGGAATTGAATGCCTGTTCTTTCTCACTGAGTAAATCACATCACCTCTTCAGAACACACATTTCTGCATGGTACCACCTGTGATGAGGCACTTGCCAGTGCAGAAAAGGTTTGGAAGACTGAATTCCTCCTGGTTGCTTTGGTTTATCTCAGGTACCTGATAAGTGAAACTTAATTCCAATCCTTTCCTACACCACCAGCAGAATAATTAGCCAGGCCAAACTCCCAGGCTGGTGTGTCAGGACAGAGCCTCTGGTTTCTGGTGTGTTTCAGGCTCTGTGGAAGCCTGGACAAGAAGACAGCAGAAGGTTGCAGGGTATCTTGGATGCAGGGAGCTGAGGAAGAGAGAGGGACTACTAAATAAACCAGATAACTATTGTCATTGAAACTGATAGTATTTCTGTTCCCTTGGTGCTTCTTTTAAGCAGATTACACCTTTTCAGTTAGAGTCTAGGACAGCTTGATTCATTGGGCCCTTCCTGCACTCACTTGGGTATGATGCATTCAGATTACGGTGCCTGGAAGAAGTTTGTTTGCTCTGGAGTGCAATTATAGTTTTTTACTAGTATTTATAGAGCCTCAGCTGATATATCAGTGCAGATTGCCATAAAAAGTACCAGCAGGTCCTGCATTCTGCTGCCTGGGTGTTAAAAAAGAATACAATAATCTTGTCTTCTACAGACAACAAACAGGTCCCTTGCAAGCCAATGCTTTTGCTTTTACTTAATGCTTAATGTTTCTGTTCCTATTCTAATTGCTCCTGCTTATTCCTTACTAAGTCTTTCTAAGAAAGCAGGGGTAATTGCACACAATTTGGAGCATTGCAATGCAACAAAGAAAATGTTCTTTAGGTTAAAAAGGTTAGGACATTGTATGAATGCTTTGTTTAAGTAATAATATACAACAAGATGTGCAGTTATTTTGTAATAGCAGCAGGGTAATAGCATTGGGGAATATGGTGAGTTATTAGGCCTTTTTTGCACACTTTCTCACTTTACAGGTTCAGGTAATAATGAAAGAGGGATGGAACTTCTGCACTCTTACCAAGTCCATCAGAGATTTTAAAATAATAAAAGCAATAGTGGCAAAGAATCCCTAATTTTATAATTACTGCATTTTCACACAGTAATCTATAGATACATGGATGTGCCCATGATGTGCTAATGAATGCTTTGGTTAATGAGTAAAAGCAAAGCTCTGATGACTTTATTAGCACAGTATCTTTGTCAAAACAAATAAGAGCAGTCACAGAATAAAAATACCCTCCAACATACAAATGTAAAAGTCTCAAGAAGTTGATTATGTCACATGCTAAACACACTGGCTCCAATCCAGCAACACATTTGAGCCAGCGCTGAACCCCAAGGCTTGCAGGACCATTTTTTTTAGTTGTCAGCTTCACAAAAATATGAAAATGTTATTGGCTGAGATATGTCTGCTCTTTGGAGTTAGTAACAGAAGAGCCACAGAGCTGTGCCTTCTGCTTGTAGTGTGTAATTCAAAAAGGATTAATGGGAGCTGGCTGAAATTTGCTTTTTTTGGATTGAATGTGATAGAGTTTTGATATTTTCAATGTTTTAATTTATAGGCAGAGTACATGTGTCAGTAGTTCCCCACCCCAGGAAACAATTTCTGAGTGAATACATAAGCTGTTTTAAGCTTGAACACCCCCAGATTTCACTCCCCCTTGGAAGAGGTGTATTCTGCCAGATTCCAGCTTAGGCCAGGCTCTCTCTAGTGGTGTTATAATTTCAAAGATGAAACATGGTGTCCCTGATTTGACAGAACTGATGTAGGATTGACCAGTGGTCATGCTCTAGAGAGAATGACATTTGGTACCATCAGGTGCCAAAGACATACAGATGAAAGACAAAATAAGCAGGAGTAGAGTTTTAAACTAGATTATTTTATTTTTCTATAATTAAATATCAAGTTTTATTACAATTAAAGAAACAGTAAATCATTTAAGAAGTATTTCAGGTATTCTATTTTACAGGTTTCTGAAGAAAGTAATTTTGCATTTAAAAAGCCTTAACATTTAACACAGAAGCAGTAGAAATACTTGATTTTTGTTTGTTGTTTTGTAAGAGGGAAAAGTGTCCCCTTGATTACCCATGTATTTTACTGTTCATAAATTAAAGGAAGAAAGGTTACTAAAATGCAAAAGAACTTTTTTAGATGCAGATGTTAAAAAGGAAAATGAACCTTTCCAGTTTTTGGTTTTGCTAAGAAGCTCTAACTGTGATGGTAATTCCAGTCATAATGATAAAAAAAATCCATGTTCATCATATCAGGAACTGCAACACCCAGTTCCACCTTGCAAAACTCCCAGCACCGTTTCTTGGAGCAGGGCTCTGCCTGACGAGGGCTAAGGGAGAGCTGGTTCTCCATCACCAGCCCTGCCTGCAAGTAGCACATTCCTCTTCCCTTTATCATCAAACTCTGCTCTTCTGTTTTCCCTTTTCCAGTGGGCTTGTGATTCAGGGATAGTCAGCTTCTTGTTTAGGCTTAACAGTGAGATTTTTATGCAGCAGGGGTTACTGAAGCATTTATCTTTTAAGAAACAACATACATATACAGAATTGCAGTGTATGTGTTTTGCAAACAGCACTGAGAAATAAATGGGTCACTCTTGGTGCTTTCCAACCTCAATAATGTCTTTTTCATATCTGTCTCACTTATATGATCTATTCTGCTGTTCCCTTATATATTTCTTTTTTGAAGTTCGAGGAGATATATTTTTTGTTTTGCTGTATTGCATCAAGAATATTTTTAAAGGGAATTAATTCAATTGGGGAACTACAAAATATTCCAAGATACAGCATTCTTAAACCTGGGACAGTTTTGAAGGCTTTCCAGGATATAAAAATATCAGAAAACAAGTTCTTCTTGATGACAAAAGATGATCTTATTCCCTAACAAGGGCAATGATAGAACAGCAATCTTTGACAGATTTGATATACTTTGAAGAGCAAAACTGTTATCAGTAGGAATTCAAGATAAAGTTTACTGTAGAAAAGCCCTACTGACAAACTTAGCAAACATCAGTGCTTCCTGTGCCAGAATATATAAAATGAAATGGTAAAGCAGGCAGCAGAAGGCTACCATTAAAGGATGGTGAAAGGGAATTAGTCCTGCTCAAATCCTAAAAAATAAAAGCATTCACAGGGTTTATGGGAGAAAAAGGAAATCTCATTTCCATACAACTCAGATAAAAAGGAAAACCACATTTCATAAATCCCGTGATGAGCCCTTTATGTCTACAAAGTTTGGCCAAGGGACCAAGGTAATTTTTTAAAAACCAGTGGATTTTCTTTAAACCACCAAATAAAGAAAGAAAAAAAAAATTCAGGCATCTTCTTGATCAAAATTCTCCACAGTAGATTACCTTCAAGTGATAAATGAACTCCCAGAGAAGATGAATGAGTGGCATGAACCCCTGTATATACTATTCACTAACTGCAGGAAAGATCTTAATTCAGCTGAAAGGAATTCTGTCTTGGAGGCCTGTCAAACTAAAGAGACAGAGCATGGATGATTACATTCAGCATCTGAGAAACTTCAGCATAATTGAATCAACTAGGTCAGATTTAACTGTGGAAAGATCAAATCAGTAAGTGAGAGGTGCAAGGTAGAGCGCTGTGTTCTGCACCCTTGGTGACTTCACCAGAGAGGGAAATGGACTGTACTTGAATGGAGAGGATGAGGAGGTGGGGTTTAGTAGAAAAATGAAGAACAGACAGTGGAGGTGTATTGGCAGAGAAGTGGGTGTTGAAGTTGGCACAATCAGAAAACCAAACAAATAAAAAAATCCAGAGGCCAACTACAGGAAACTGAATTAGGACTGAAAACTGCTTTGAATACAGGCCTGATCTCAGCCAGCCCCACTGTGCTCCCATTGAAGTGAAAAATCATTTTACTCAAGAATTTTGCCAGGACCTGAGTATCAGAAATGAATCAGAATTAATTTCCTTGTAACACAATTGGCACAAGTATGGTGCAAATCTGAGAAATGGTGCCAAAACTCTTGAGTTGGAGCTCAGTTTTCATGCCAGAGAGTTCCTTTGGCCAGGATGATGCCTGTGATGACTTGGTTCCTCCCTGTTGTCCCTGCTGCTCTTCTCTCCAGCAATCAGAGGGAGGCTCGTGTATGCTCCTCCCAAACTTGGGAAAAGCCATTGTCTGGGCATCTTTACCATGGCAATTTGTCATGGAAGGGAAAGAGAAGAAGTAAAGATGTTGTTGATCCTGAGAGCTGTGCTTGTGGCTTCCCTTTACCTGGGAGCAGGAGTAGTGCAGGTGCTGCACCAGTTTTTTATAATCATGTAGCATATTTTTAGTGATAAAGGGTAAACATTTAGCAGTTACTAGCTATCCCAGTTATGTTACAACTAGTAGATAATATCTGTGTCTCCTGAATTTCCTTTCTGCTATTAGAATATGTTCTTTCAAATAGCAAACTGCCTATCACTTACTAATCTGGCCATTGTGTAACTAATACAATAAATATGTCTCCTGTAAAGTGCAGTGAAGTAATGAGCAATTTAATGAGTTAAGCAAAGAAAGATAGAAAGTGAAAATAAGAAACCATGGAAACTAGCTCACTAATCCTAGCAGAGTGCCAGCAGACTAATGAAGACAGACGGAGAGTGAAAATGAGAATAAAAAGGAGAAACAGCTCACTGAAGGCAGAGATACAAGATATCTGTGTCTTTAAAAGATTTCTGTGTTTGCTCTTTGCACTAAGCCAACATTTCCCTTTCCCACAATTGCCAGAGAATGGTTTTCTGTCAAGGAAAGTGAGTCAAAAATGCTGTTTGCAGCCAGATCCTTTTACTGGCCTTTGATTCCTGATCTCCTGCCCCAAATCTCACAGTTAGTTGGAAATTGCAAGTAAATGGTAATATATAGAGATGTTAATAAGATGACCCCTCTTTCCTTCCTCCTTTTCTTCCCCTAGATTAAGAAGTGATGAATCAGCATCAAAACTCCATGATCATGTTTCTGGCAGAAAACATAAAATATACAATATACATCCAACCTCTGTAGGTGCTGATGTAATTTTGGAGTCCAGTGCAGACTCCTGTGGCCATGGTCTCCACTGGGTTCTCTCAGACCAAACCCTGATCCAGCATGTGCTCTGCACCCAAATTTAGCTGGTACTGAGTCAGACTGTCCTCATTTCCCTTGTCTTTGGGACTTTAACTCCACAAGCCTACTGTTTAACAACATGGATTTTGCCTTTAATAATACCTTGGAGTGACAGGACACAGGCTGGATCAAGGTGTTCAGGCAGATCCTGAGGCCATGTCAGGTAAATGAGGCTGTTTATGAGGGAACTGTTATAGCCAGTTCAATAGTTTATAATTTAAGACTATGTTCTAAACTAGGGGTGGGGACTCTCATGTAGTGGGTTAATACATACATGACCTTTAGCACATCCTGACCTTCCTCAGCCTGAGATAATGTTCCATAACAAATTTATTGTGTCAGGGAGATGATTTGTCAGCCAGCAGAAGTAACCGGTAGGAACAAAAGGGAGTAGGGACTGAGAGGAGTCTGCTGGTTGGGGATGCTCTTTTATTTATTCTCTGCATCCAGATTGTAATTCTTTATGTGCAGTGTCTGAATCCCCACCTGTCCTGTGACTGAGAGCTGACAGGCACTTCTGGCTTTACTGATCTGCTTGGTCTTGTAGTGTCTCTGGTTGTCCCTTTACTCCATCAGCTGGTGAGAGCACAGCTTGTCTGCTTGGCTCTGACCAGGTGCTGCCCACAGCAGCTGTACCTGCCATGCTGTAAGTTAATAAGTAATAATTCATCCATAAAACAAATTCTTCTTTGACAAAAGCTTGGCAAGCAATAAGCAGCTTCAGAGAATTTTTGCACAAGGAATTCTCTATAAATTTAGATCTGTAGATCTATTCTGATCCTAGACACTTTGGTAAGCAGAGTGAGAGTATTTGAGGTTTTAAGTCGCTTTATTGAACTTTATTTATTTTCTCTGTGTTAAGACATCTAACAAGAAAAAAGCTCTTTACAACCAATACTTTGTATAATTTCAAACAGAACTGAGGTTTATATCAGAGGAGGGAACATGCCTTAAAAAAGATATTCTTGTGAATGTTTCCTTGACTAAGAGTGACATTGAGTCAATGGTTATGTTTCTTTTTTCTGACTGCTTTGTGACTGTTTATAGACCTCACCTTTTATGTGATATCTAAATGTGTTAGATATTTTATAGAAAAGGAAGTGGATTTCAGAATCACAGAATCTGCTAAGTTGCAAGGGAACCAAAGTATCATCAACTCCAGCTCTGTCCCTGCCCAGCACCATCCCCCAGAGTCCCCCCTGTGCCCCAGAGCATTGTCCAAACACCCCTGAGCTCTGCCAGGCTGGTGCTGTGCCCACTGCCCTGGGGAGCCTGCTCAGTGCCCAGCTACCCTCTGGGGGAAGAACCTTTTCCTGATATCCAACACAAACCTCCCCTGCACAGCTCCAGGCCATTCCCTGGATCCTGTCACTGTCACACAGAGCAGGGATCAGTGTCTGTCCCTCCTGTTCCCCTGGTGAGGAATTTGTAACTGCACTGAGGTCTCCTCTCTGTCCCCTCAGGCCGAACAGACCCAGCGCCCTCGGCCTCTCCTCACACGGCCCCTCCAGGCCCTTCCCCATCCCCGTGCCCTCCTCTGGGCACTCTCTGATGGTTTCATGTCTTTGTTCCTTTGTGGCACCCAAAGCTGCCCCCAGCACTCGAGGTGAGGCCGCCCCAGCCCCGAGCAGAGCGGGACAATCCCTCCCTTGCCCGGCCGGCCATGCTGGGCCTGATGTCCCCAGGACAGGGATGTCCCTCCTGGCTGCCAGGGCACTGCTGGCTCACCTTCAGCTTCCCACTGCCCAGGAGCCCCAGGTCCCTTCCCTGGCACTGCTCTCCAGCCCCTCATTCCCCAGGCTGTCCATGCACCCAGGGCTGCTCCATCCCAGGTGCAGAATCCGGCACTTTCCCTGTTGAACCTCCCATGGTTGGTGATTGCCCGGCCCTCACATTCGCTGAGGTCTCTCTGCAGGGCCTCCCTTCCTTCAAGGGAGCTCTTCTCAGCTCTTCTCAGATTTGTATAATCTGTGAATTTGCTCAGGGTCTCTTCCAGTCTTGTGTCCAGGTTGTCCTGTGTCCAGGACATTGAAGAGCAGGGGGCCCAGGATGGAGCCCTGTGCAGCCCCACTAGTGACAGGCCACCAGTCTGATGTTACCCCTTCTTTAGGACTTGCAGCCTCCCATGGAAACACACACTGTGAAACACAATATGTTGATGTGACCTTGTCTGTTCCATAAAACTGGAAATGGACTTTTGAATATGGAAATTTGCAGCTCATTAGCACAGACAATCTGCAGTGCTAATAGGAAATTATCAGCAAAAAATGTGATGGAGCAAGCAATGGTGGGATTTTGGGGTGCTGTGTTGTTTTCTTTTCCTTCCTTTTTTCCTTCCCACAATTTCTCTTCTCTTGGCAAAATGGGAAAGAAAACATGTAAAGGAGAAACAGAAGCCAAGGAAATAGTGCTTACTAATATAACATGTATTGGTTTTTGAAGCTGAATTCAGATAATTTTTGCCTAGCATTTTTACATATAAAAATTGAGGGTTTACCTTTTGAAAAGAGCTTAAAAATACTCAGTTATAACATGTCACTGTCTATAAGAACAACACTGTCCTTTCATTTTTCTTCCTCATGGGATCTAGACCCTCATAGTCATATCAGCTGCTGCAAACACCTCACTTTTACACAGGTCTTTGCATCGCATTTAAAACATTGTAGATATGACACAGGATGAATTGCCTGTCTTAATTCTCTAGCAAAGGACAATGGTTTTAATTTAAGGATCAAGTTCACCCATACTTTTATGAAATTAGCTCTGAAATTATATGTCTGCAAATATAATGCTGCCCTTACTGTGTCATAGTGCTGCTGCGCACATTAATAAATTATTGCTGTCTCCTATGATTACAATAAAATATTTTAAAATTAAATCCAGAGATGCAATTAAATTAATGGACTCGAGGAGAAATATAAAGCTTATAGGATGCAACAGTGTAAAAGGCTATTTCATTGTTGTGAGCCTTTTGAGTATCAGATGGATTTTCATTACCAAGAGATCTGAATTCTTTTAGATCCCACTTTGACATTAAAGGCAGGATACCATGACAGTAATGCTTAATATTAAGGTACATATATACTCCATATCTAAGGGAGGATTCTCATTCTTGGATGAGTATTCCAAGCTCAGAGAGCTCACCCCTATTTTTCAGTGCATTCCTCTCCCCTTGCCCCATTTTATGAATTTCACCCACTGATTCTCTGTTTCCAGAGTCCTCAGGGAAGCATCTGAAGTTACTTCAAGAGCTGCTGTGAAGTGATATGAATTGTTCTTATTCCTGGAATTCACATTCTTTTAAAGTGGAGGCATTGGGAACACAAAAATGAGGGGATGAGTCTAATGGGGGTACCCTGTATTATTGTACGTAGGTTAAGGTGTTCAGATACAAAGGCACAAGAAACTTCTCCAGTAACAGCACCACTGGGTGTCCCTCCTTGGAATCTCTTCCCTTGAAGAAAACTGGAATTTTGCTATTGCTTGCAATACAAATACTTTGTTGCAATGAGGATATGAGCTCAGATATAGAACTACATATAATGTTTTCTATTTTCATTTGTATTTTAATTGGTGCAAGTCTGTGTGTTTGAAGGGCTGAGAATTTGGTGGAGAAAGAATATCAGGCTGTCAAATTGATCTCATGCCTACTGCTTGTGGTTTTTTTATGGTAGTGTCTTCCTGGCAAATTAATCTCATAATGGTCAGTGTTGATTGTGGTCAAATGTTGTTATGTTGTTCTATTTTTCCTGGAGAACAGGAAGAATTTTTACAGGCTCTGTATTTCTTAAATAGTTTTTCAGTGCCCTCTGAAATATTTCGGTGTATTATACGAGTGATCATACAAGAAGTATCTACAAAGTAAATCAGGCGCAGTGGTTCAATACCATTTTAATTGAATTGTCTTTGTATTTAAATTGAAATAGTCAATTGCAGAGGTATATTTGCCCAGGAAATCCAGTCTGGAAACCACATTTATTCTGTATCTAACAGAAAGAGACCTGCATAAAATTATAGAGCCAGGAGCCCCAAGAATTAGATGTGCATCTTTCCCACAGCAGACTGCCCCTTTAAATTGGTCTCAGAGAAAGAACAGTGCATTTATAATTTAGCTTGTCCTGAAGGAGAGCTCTTCTCCGTGGGAGGATCCTCTTTAATTACAACTTCACAGTAATAAGATGAGAAATGAGCAAGCAAGAAAGTACTGCTGGAATGAGACATGATAAATCAGTTTGTCCAGGCAGCACGTTTATACCAGATCTATCACCACATTCAGCACGGCACTATCTTTCTTATTTCAATAAGGAAATCTCATGAAGAAATTTTAATTGCATACTATTAGGTGAAAGTCAATGTCCCATAATGAGCAAAGTGAAACCTGCATTTTTTCTTCTTTTATCTTCATGCTTTGAGTTCCCAAGGATTAACACAAAATGATTTGCCCTTAAATTGCACCCTTTTTTTTTCCCCCCCCGTTCATTTGTCTGAAGGATGTAGATTTTAGGTAATTTAAAAGGCACCAAGCTTTTGCTGTATGCTTCATGCTTGCAAGTTGGGAGTCAGATGGGAAAAAAATTTCCAATTTTCAAAGTCTCCTATTGTTAAGGGTGACTGAATGGCAGCCTGCAATTATATGATTTCAATGTAATTCATTCAGTAGGGAAGAGGTTGGTTCATAGATGCCTGGCTTAAAAGATTGGCATTGCTGTGTGATTAATTTCCAAAGTTTGGAGGTATTTTCAACAGCATACAAAGGAAGCATGTGACAGTGACATTTTCTGGATTTGTGCTAGGATTGCTTTATAATTGAAGTGCTGGGCTAGTGGGGATCACTATCACTGGAGGTTTATTTTTCTTAGGGTGAGTGTATGTTTGTGTGTGTAAACATATAAAATATAGAAATATGCATCCATAAAAGCACATGTATATATATGTTTATATAAGCACACAGGCATGTAATATGTGGAAGTGCACCAGGGAATTTTTTTGTGTTGATGTCTTGCACTTGCCCCTTAAATGCAGATCACCAAGAGTTACTTTTTTTCTCTTTCACTTAAGAAAGCTAATGATGAGGTTCATTCCTGAAAGAGCTGTAATTTAATGCTTGATTTAGGATATTTAAGCAAAAAAAAAAGGTATTTGTTTTTTTTGAGTGAATTAAATTTGTGAATTATAGTTACAGGCAAAAAATTGCTATAATGGGTAACTTGGAAGTACCTTCTCTACAACAGTTTTTTTTTTTTGGTCCATTGTTTGTTATGGTCAATGGATTCCCTAATTACTTGCATTTAAAGCTGTGCCAAATCTTCATTATCAGACATCAAACCACATGAACCTTACCCACACAGAAAAGAGCTGGAAATGAGTCAGGAATGAAAACAGAGTGCTTTCAGCTTCCTACCAAAAGAAAGATGAACTACATTTCTACCACAAAGGACAGAGAAATTGAGGGTGACACTCTTAAAAATTTATATCAAAAAGCAGTACATGCAATTTCCATGTCTCTTAACTGACTTCTCAATTTTGAACCTATAGGTTTTATATTGCAAGTTTTGGACATACCTGTACCAATCAGAATGATCCTTTAAATACACAGGCTGTTGTTTTTGCTGTATTTGTATGACTCCTGGAGGTCAGCTTAGGAAGGAAGTTACACAGTGGGGGAAACCTGGGACTAAAGCTGGCAGTGCTGGCTGGAGCTGATTCTAGATGAAAATTTTCTGATAAATAGATTTTTTTAAATTTTTTTTTTTTCCAGAAAAAGCAAGTTGGCTGTTGTCATTGCTGGAAAAAAATACCAGTTTCAGGAGAAAAGCTTCTTGAGATGAAAATCCCAGGGTCAGGTCCATATTCTTTGGGGCCTTGAAACACTGTGAAAAGTTTAGGATTCAGAAACACTTTTGAAGTCATGGCAGACTCTCTAAATACCACTCTCTAAATATAGATGTTTCTCTCTTTGAGCACAGTCTGAATTTCATACCAGTACGTGTGTCTTGAGGAATGGGCTACATGAAAGAGAGAGGAGTAAAAAAGCAAGATATGAAACAAATACTTTTAATATTTGTCTTGTGGAAAAAATTGTTGAGTGCTTGAATCTTATGGGTGTTTAAACTCTATCCAGCACCAGTCTGCTGGTCTGTATGGCTTAGAAAGGAAAAAATTAAACTTGGAAAAATAGATAATCCCAGTCAGTAAGTTTTTTTCCAAAAGCTGGGAAAAAAGACACTACAGTGCCAAGATCCTTATGCATTGCCCAACACCCAAATTTTCACAGTGATCAGAAGCCCTGGGGGTGGTTTCACCTGGGGCAAGGCCATTTTTGCCTTCTCTTTCCTACCTGGTTTGGACTTGTGCTGAGGAGTGGTGGGGTTCCTCGTTTAGCTCAAGTACATAGGGTCTCACCAAGGGTAGTGACATCTCTATTCATCTGGGTCTCACTGCATTCTCAGAGTAACCCTCTCCTCAGGATGGGGTCTTTAGGAGGCCAAAATATTACAGGGCTGGAGATTGCTTTTGGCATTTCAGTACGCTAGGGTTGGCTTTTGAGTGAACCCAGCAGAAAAGTGCAGGGAAACGTGAAACAGCTGGGAGCCAGGGTTATGAAAAGATAAAAGCTGTTAAAAATGTCAGATTGCCTGCCTGGTGCTGGTGGCCACAGGCAGCAGAGCAGAGAGGAGGGGATGGAGAGGTAGGGATGGGGAGGATCCCAGGGGTTGTTTGCCTCCCTCGGTGCAAGGTGGGTTTGTGTGATGGACACACACCATGTGGGGGAAATTCTCCTCTCAGTATGAAATGATTGTCTATTTGTTCTGCTTGTGGAGCTGCCATTAATGCCAGTGGGACTCGTGGAAAGAGTTCTGAACGGGAAGCCAAGAGCAACTGTGATTCAGAGATGAGCAATTTGCCCCATAATGTGAAGGCAGCTTTATGATCTGTTTATTCAACTTGCTCTGTGCTGAAATTGAAACTCCTCAAAAATGGCCCATTTGTACGGTCACCTGGTGCCACTGTATCACACAGACATCGCTGCTTTGGTTTTTTATTGCACACATTCTGGGATGTCAGGGACTGCAAAGGGCTTATGTAAAAAGTCCAGACCACTGAGATCAGAATAAATGAAATGCTCATTCACAGAGCATAATTCTCTTCTCACAACCATTTAATTTCTATACTTTCAAAGGAATTCCAGAGTTCAGCAGTAGCTATTTCAAAAAAAATCCAGTTTTGATGAACATATACCCAGAACAGGATCATAATATGAAGTATGTGGTGGCAAGTGCCTGTGATTTTTCCTATAATAGTGAAAAAAGGGATAACAAGCAGGTTAACAGCCTCTCCCATTGTACTAACTTCATAGTAAATATTGGCTGATTGCCAATGATATCAGGTGTTTATATATGATTACATGCCAGATGAAAGTGTCTTTTCAAGTATTAATACATGGAAAGTGCAGATTTTGTTCTCTTTTTTTTCCTTAGAGATGAATTCACAAAATAATATACATGCAAGTTGAGACAAGCAACTAAAAGTTGATCTTATAAAGATCATAGAGTCATTAAGGTCGGAAAAGACCTCTAATATAATCCAGTCCAACCATTAACCTAACACTGATGATAGTTACTGTCATTTTTTTTACAGTTATTGACATGAAGAAAAAGAAAAAATTTCTGAAACTGCCCATTCTCCAAGATGAGATGAACAAAATGTTGGATGAGTGGGATTGGCTTGTGTACCAAAAGAGAAACAGAACAGAAAGATAACTTGTGGGAGCTCATCACCAATGTGTGGCATAAAATAAAGAGGGATTTTACAAGATCTTCATGCATGAAACACATAGAATGTGCAGCTCTAGATTCAGGCATTTGCATCACATTGGTAATCAGGAAAGGAGAGAAAGTGTTTGGAATGATTCCTGACTGGAGGATAAATCTGCCAAGCTATTATTACATTATATTTAATGTATTTATTTATGCTACAGTGATGCAAATGGAGAACTTCCATTTTGAGTGAATGAGGCTGGTGGAATTTGTTACTCTGTGGTGGCTGTGGAGTGGCCTTGGTGTCCCAGCCTCTGAGGGCACCTGGATTCAGTCCAGTTCCTGTTCTGTGCCAGTGGCTGAAAAGACCTGTCTCTCCAATGCCACCTCTTATTTCCAGAGTGTCACAGGTTTGCACAGATCTGTGAGGGTCTGGCTCTCTTTCTCTCTCTCCCTGTCTCTCTGGTCCAAAGAACATCCTAATTCTGACACAGAGCAGAAAGGAGACTTGTTTTAGCTGTAGCTGTGTTTTCAAATGCCCTGCTGAGTGGGGTGACACTCTTGTAGAAAGCTTGCTAAAGCCTTGCCAGGATGTGGGGTTTAGGTTAATGCAGCTGCCTGGAAAAATTCTCCCTTTGAAATATATACTGGGGTTTTATTGACTTGGAAAAACCACCTTAAATAACTAAACACCTTTGTGAACCACTGTAGCCCTTTAACTGTATAAAGGCTACTTCTTAGTTATTTTTATCTCTAATTCCAACGTTTATAGTTAAAGCTTAGTGTGGACATGAACAAATCTATTTCAAGTATTTCTGCTTTTCTAGACAGTACAATTTCCTGTTTTTAGGAAATATACCTCTTGTTGCAGATGACTTTAATTTATTTAGCATGGAGAAGTGCAGGTGGGTATTACATACACCGGACTACACTCTAATATAGAAATGCTTAAATATTGCCCTATCTCAGTAAATGCCTTTCTCTTATGACTTAATGTTTCTCTGATTTCTCTGTTTTAAAAGTTTTGAATTTGTTAAACTTACTGCTAATTTGAATGTACTGATATACTCTCTCTGAAACCTAATGAAAGACTGTGCAATTAGCAAAGCTCTTTTCCAGTAATAAGTTCCTTTTGTCTTCTTGCAACAATATTAAAGAAAAGATCGCTGTTATGTGATACCATGGTGCAAAGCTTGTGCAGAACATTGTTAACACCTGCATGGAAGATACAGTCTCATATTTTAAACCCACATTTTCTGTTTGCCTGTATGTGGGACCATCTGCTGACTCCAGGAGGTGCTTTGTTTGGGGGGAGATCACCTGGTTTGCAAACGTAACAATTTTGGTGAACTAGTAATCTGACTATCATGAAGCAACTTGGTTCTTACAATTTTAAAGCAATCTCATAAAATTCCTGCACCTACTATGCTTTCAATGTGCTTTGGAAGACTCACAGAACAACATAAAAAGATATTTTTTTCCCTAAAAAGATCCTTTCAGGATCAGAAATATAAGAACAATGAAATCCTTTAGAATCAAAATTTTCTTTTTCCCCACATTTAGAGCTTTTAGTGTTTTCTGCAACACCTGTCTATATTGAATGGAAATACATTTACGACCTAGAGAAGTAGAACAAGGCACCAGCAGATAACTTAATTCTGTAATTAAAGACATCCAGTCCTGGCTGTAAGGGTACTATGAAAATACCCAAACAGCCAAAATACCTGATTTTAGCAGTGGAAAAAGATCTTTATTAAACCTGAAGAATTCATTCTAGTCTTGATCATGGTGGGACCTTCAAGGGTGAGCTAACCTCTCCAAGGTGGAAGGAGGTTTCCTCCCTGAAGATTCCTCAACTCAACAACCCATCCACACACCTTGTATACCCACTTTCTCAGCCCACTGAATGCAGTGATGAAAACTTGGTGTTATTTGACCTTTTCATCTGATGAAAATGCTTGGTGCTGGGATTAGCTGAATTTGGACACCACTGTGGCATTTTGAATTCGGGATGCCTATGTAATATCAATTAAAAAGACAGTGACAGGGCTTTTCTTGTACAACTCTTTAATACACGCTGTAAGACAGAGGGGCTTGGTGCTTTCTTTGTGGCTCGTTTCTTTCCTACTCTCTGTATTTTCAACTAAGGGGACACGGTCCCCTGCCAGTAGATGCAGGCTATTTAAATGCTCCATTGGAGAGGGATTAAAGTTTATGCAAGGTCACTGGGGATGTGATAATTATAATCACAGGTTTTTGGCTCCACAATGACAGCCATTTGTTATTTTCACTCGAGTAATTCCTGCAGCTTGGAGCTGTTGACAAGCGTGCACTGATTTACTGGCCCCCCCAGGTCCCAAGGCAGTGTCCGCTCTGAAGTCTGACACCTCTGCCTGGCTCCTGCTGCTTTCAGTATCTTTTCTGCTGCGAGCTGCAATACCGACTGAAAATTGGAGAAAAATATTGTGTTAGTTTATAATGGGATCAGAGAGAGAGAGAGTCGTAGGGTTGCTGAGTTTGTTACTACTCTGCAGCTTCCCCACTCTCCTTCCAGGGCTGAGCATTTGTTTCTGTGTTGTGAGGGGATTAATAAACTACTGATGTGATTTACAGTGTGAGACCATTGGAGTGTTTTTGTGGTGGAGAGGCCTTGAGAGCTTGGATGCAAAGATCAAGAGCAAAAAAAAATCCATTCTTTTGAGCAGCAGATCTCCCTTCTGTCTCTTCACCCTCCTCATCTCTCTTTCCCTTTCTTTTTGATTTATGTTGCCTTATTTTGTTTGTTTTTGCAATCAGAGGTAAGAGCATTTTAATATATATTAAATGGTGATAAATTGAGAATAGCTGATGGGTTAGGGCCAATATGACATTTGTCTTTATGGGTGGGGAGATTGATAACTCATGAGTGGCATGAAAAAATCAAGCAAAATCACTTAATAGGGAATCTATTTTTTGGAGGAGCATTTTTCTTTTGTGCAGGCGCATGACTGCCACGATAGCTTCTTATATTTTGTTTATTCAGCTTATCTGTGCTTTCCCCAGGCCTCCAATTTTCTTGCTCCTTTCTCTCTCTAAAACATCCCTACATTCCTAATTTACATTTCATGCCTTTAATACATGACTTTTCTATCTCCCTTGCTGCACCTTCAAGACCATTTAGTTCCTTGTCTACAGCTCCAACTGTCCTTTGCTCTTCATGAATAAATTTCAAAGTCTTCTACTTAGCCTGATCCACCATCTGTGCTCTCACTTCTGAGCACAAACCATGTAGGTCCAGGACACTTCCAGATGTCCCCAGAAGAAATGATGGTAGAGGAACAACTGGGAGTTCAGTTTAATGCCAGATGAGCATACAGATGTTATAATTTTCACAAGATGCCTGAAAGTTTTGCCTATCAAGCTGTCCATGCCTGGGCCTGGAAGTTTCTCCCAGCCTAGCACTGTAGCTCTCTTTCTTCCTATTCCAATGAGCTGCTCTTGGATTTATGTCTGTTTTTATCTTGACACTATTAATCTTCAGACTTTTTGCTTCTGCCTCTTTCTCAGTACCTGGACTTCTAAGGCTTTTATAAGATCTCACCCACTTATCTGCAGGGATTCTTGGTGCTAGTGGTTGGTACAAAATACTCCTTTCTCATCAGCCACATCAAATTTCCCAAAGCTGCCTTGCTTTCATTTGCTCAGAATGACGTTATCCCAGAGAACTAGGCAAAGAGTGAATGAAGTCTGACTGTCCCTGAATAACCACTGTTCTATTTCCAAGTCTCAGTTTTGCTCCCACTCAAATGTATTGCCCGCTTTCTGCGTGGTTTCCATTCAGTGCTCCTCCTCAAAGCACCAAATAACTTCCCCATTTCTGATGTGAGGAAATAATTCTTCTTTTCCAGCCAGTTGTACCTCTGGAGAGGTTCTGGCATCACTAATAAGTGCTACATTCCTATTGGCTATGTCCTCACTCCAAAGGGGAATCCTTTTAAATTTCGAATGGTGAGTTTGAGACAGCTTGCTCACTTTTCAAACCTCCCTCCCTTGACATCCACTCAGTTTTTTGTTTTTCCTCTTCTTTCCAGTATGTCTTGGAGTAACAGGCATCCAGGGAAGTAGTGTAGTCACCATTCCTGGAGCTATTTAAAAGACAGGTATCTGCTGTGCTTAGGGACATGGTTTAGTGGTGCCCTTGGCAGTGGGTTAATGGTTGAGCATGAGGATCCTTAATATCTTTTCCAACCTTAATTATTCTGTGAGTATGGACTACCTATGCTCAACAGAATTCTTCATATTCTTTATTCTTTTAACCCTCTGCTCTTTGTCTGTTGACTCTTTCTGCTTACTGTTGCACCATAGTTTCCAAAATTTTATTTCTGTAGACATGGATTTTCCTCTTCTGGATATGTTTTCTCAATATGAGTGTTACCCCAACATTTTGTATCTCAGGCCATGAGTCTGCTCTCAAGATGGAAAACATTTGACCTACTCTTGAAGTTTAATTTAACATTTTTCTCCCATCTCTGGTTTCACCTTCAGAGCAACAGTAACCTTTTTACTTATTTAAATCCTGCTTCAGCAAAGATCCTTATTTGTATTATTACTTTCTGAGCTATTGTAATCTTCTATGTTTATCTCTGTCTGCAAACCTGGCCCCATTTCATGGTGAGCTAATTGAAAGCACCTGCAAAGTTAAGGAAAGTTCAGGAGAAAGGAAGGTTTGCTGTTTCCTTTTCCTTGCAGCAAAATGGAGTGTATTCCTTGGTATGATGTAGAGGTGTCTTTGCCAGAGGCATCAGCAGAACCCACCTGTAAGGCAGTCAGGTCTGAGGCCAGGTGGGAAGTCACTGGTCTTCTCTGAGTTTGTTTCTGCAATAAAATAAAATGTGAACTTTTAGAAATTTAAATCAAGAAACTCTTCTTAAAAAGTGGAAATTTATCACCTGAAGCGAAGTATTTATCACTTAAGCAAAACTGTCTTCTCCAATGCTGCATTATTCACATAGAAGTTAATGCTGAGAAACAAGGACCTCCCACTGTTGTGCAAAATAACTATATTAAGAACAGTTATAATGGCAAAATTAATCTTTATGTATTCTAAGACTGTTAAAAATGGTGAATTAATTAGAACCTGTGTACTAGTAGTGTTTTCATCTGGGTAAAAGGAACCGCAAGAAAGGGGTTTAATGGTACCAGCACTGGTGGTATTTTGTATTGCACATTTCCTCACCAGGCTGTTCATGGGCTGCAGCCTGGAATGCTCTCAGGAGCAGCCTTGGCTGCCTTTACTTGCTCTAATGCAGGGGCAGAGCTGAAATCAAGAGGCACAGGATGCCCATCACCACCATCAAGAAAATAGACATGTCAGGAATGTTCCAGCTGGCAAAAGCCCTTCCCTTTGGAGATGACTGCTCAGTGGGGAAGTGGCACAGCAGCCTGAGCTGTCTTGTAGGCTGGAGGCTGAACCCTGCAAGCTGAAGGGTAGGGATGGTCAGGGAATAGGTGTCAGGAAATCACTGTGGTAGGTGAGAGGGGAGAATGGGAGAGGGAAATGTGGGAGAAAGTGCTTTGAAAATGTGCACATCTGCAAGTCCAGTTCATGTGGGATTGGGCATTCAGCATGTAGCAGATATGGGATGATGTGTCTCGTGTGAGTCACACAATTTGCTGTTTTAACCTGTATTTGGTCAGCTAAAAATGTCCCCACAAAAAAACCCACAATTTATTTTTGCAGCATTGTGGACCGTTTTAAAATCTCGTGATTTTGGGGCTGACTTGTATGACTTTTGGTACAGGGAAAGGAGAAAGTTCTGCTGTGTGTACATGTCAGACATCCTGGTCAAGCTATTTCCCAATTAGGCCTAAAATTCTGAACAAATTGGTAAAATGCAATGAGCTCTGTGTTCCATGTGTTCTGCTGCATTTGGAAGAATGACTTTATTGACCACTGGATTATGCAGGAATTCAACCAAGTCTGCACCAGCAAGTGGTACCAGTGCAACAGTCACCTTTTCTGGCCCTGTGGATGTTCTTTTGCTGCTTTTAAGGCATTTAATTTTTAGGAGGCAAATGCTCAAAGACAGCAGATTTGTGGCAGCATCAGCATGAGATGATTTGGGATTTGCCAGCAGAGATGATGAAAGAATAGCTTGGAGGTGAGCTCCTCTTTAGGAGCTGGAGGATGAATTACATAAATAACTTCTGAGGTCCATAGGTATGTAAATGTCTTTTTGGCAAATTCTCCCTGTGCACAAGTGGTCAGTGAGTGTACAGCAGTAATTGCTAGCCTGTCTCCTAAACATCCAACATACAATTACCTACATGAATCAAACATATGTGGAAAAGATCTCAGTTTAGTCTCTGAAAGAGTGCTGTATTCTGGTATTTTAGTGGTAACATTATATGTAGGAAAAATGAGGGTCAGAGATAAGTGCTGATAAGTACTTTAGCTGTACCATGGACCAACAGGAAAATGATTCCACTTTTCAGTATATAAAAAGCCGTTATCAAGAGCACTGTGATCGATTTCTTCTGTTGAACCTCATGCTCAGCTAGAATTGATTAGGAAGTAATAGACTTAAATGAACTGAAGAAAATTTAAGATTTACTTTAGAAAGAACTTTATAACTGTAAGGACTGGTAACAATGCAACAGCTGAGTTATTGAATCCCCATATCTTCATGCTTTCTTAGAGTGAGAAATGGTGGTGCTCCTGGATTGGAACAGATGAAAGGGTTAGATTATTTATTTTTTCTTTGTTTCATTCCTGCCATCATGATCTAAACTTAAAAATAATATTCAGTACCCTTCTCACCTCCTAATCTTCCATGCATGAAGGTCTCTATTTTTTGTTCCCTAACTGCCACCCTTTTTAAGCTTTACACAGGTTCTTCACCCTTCCCCAGGGAAGGTTTTTGTAGGTCTGGTTCTGGGAAAATGATGTTTGGTCCTCTTCTACTTCATTCCCCAGTGCAGCTGTGCTGGCAAAGTAAGCCTTCCACCAACTCCTTAGTCCTGAGTGATACAGTGTAGATGAATGGTGCTATATAAATGTAAATTTCAATTCATTCCCTTCATTTATTCAACATGCTATCAACACAACCTTGTCATTTCAATTTTTCACACTTTTTTGTGGGGGTCCTCTGTCTCGGTTGAAGTCTCATTTCCTCAGCCCAGTGCCAAAGGTGACTAGGCTGTATTAGAATTTACAGTCACTTTCTTTTTTAAGTGGTCAGATGTAATGAGAAGCAGGAGGAAGCCAGTTGCAGCCTTTTCCAACCTTTCCCTTGGATTCATTAACCAGGCCCCAGCTGAACAGGTAGTGCTGCCACCTCCACCACTGTACAGGTACAGATATGGGACGATATGTCTGTGTGAGTTATGCAACTTGCTTTCTTATGTGCCCTATTAGCTGTATTTTTCAAACTTTGGTAAGTGATGTACTTAAAACTGTTCAATGTAAATACTCAAAAAATATTTATATAGGAAATACTAAGAATTAAAACTCCACATGGTGGGGAGGGAAATGCATTAACTTTCACACCACCACCCCTTTCCCTTTACTGCCAGAAAGAAAAGATACTTTTGCTTTGCCATTCTGCTCAGGACTTTTTCTCCCACAGATTGTTAGAATATAGATTTTGCAGGTGAAGGTGTCCTTGTATGTACTTATACAGGCTCTTGCTAAGAGTTACCTGTTCTTACATCAGTAGCAGCTTCCCAAATAGTTAATGTTAACACATTCAAGAAGAAAAGGATGAAAAAGGTCCTTCCACAGTCCCCATTATATTCTGGCCATTTTATGTTTCTACATTGTTGTCTGAGTGCAAAAAAGACCTCTGGCTGTTAAAATGTCATTTTCACTGATATGACTGGCCATTATTAAATCACTTTTACAATGTTATTTGAGTCTTTTTGCCGTATCTGGCCTGTTTGCACCTTGTCTCTTGACATCCTTCCAAACTTTTTAAGCTACCCCACTAAATGTGCTTTCACAGCAAATGGAGTTTATTCATTTGTCATTACAAAGGACAACCAATAATATCATAACATAACATAAAGTATATGTGGGTTGGTCAATTTGCAGTCCTTTGTGAAAACTGTACAATTTTATCCAAGAAGTGTATGTTAATAACACCACAAGGATCCACAGGGAGAGTCCAAATGTGGAGTTAGAAATACTTGATTTTGATCTGCTTTAGCACAATGTCTGCTTTTCAGAATAGAATTTGTCTACCATCTCCTAGAGGCACTTTTCCAACATCTTACTTCTGAGCCTTACAGAGTTCAAAATTATCTTCTTATTTGTCTTAACCTCTCATGCAATCTCCCCTTCTGCCTTCTGCCTCTTGTATTAATTTTTTTCTTTACACTCTCTTAACTTCCTTCTGCAATCTTTCTAGTCCTCCTCTCTGTCTAATGTTTTATAGCTTGCATATGCCTCTTTCTTAACCTTAATTACTTTTTGCACTTCCTACTCCTAGTGTATTTATTGCTTGATAGCACACATAAGCCTTGGTATATATTCATTTATCTTTGAACGTTTCTCATTTGCCTTTGGTTCATTTGGTAGCAGTTCTGTACCTCAGCTAGAAGGCTGAGGGTTCAAGATTCACCCCAATATTAGGAGTGTTTCTGGGGGATTCATCCTGCAGGGGATTTATAAGGTTTTTGGATACCATACTGGTGATTTCAGGCAGTACTTTCCACGGGCATTTCTTCTGCACAGCTCTGCTGCTTGGCAAGTTACCCAGGCAGGTAAAAGTTCAAGACTCTACTGCATTTTATAAAAAGAGTAAGAAAACTAGTTGTCTTGGTTAGTACTTTGCAAACAAAATGTTTCCAAGGCCA
Organism: Fringilla coelebs; assembly: GCF_963513975.1. Lineage (NCBI taxonomy): Eukaryota > Metazoa > Chordata > Aves > Passeriformes > Fringillidae > Fringilla > Fringilla coelebs. The sequence goes on from NC_140032.1 coordinate 7,359,736, forward strand.
TTACTGTACATGTGAGTTATTGTTAGCTTCTACATTTGGTGATTTTCATTATTAGAACCCTGTGGCATTTAATCAGGACAATTAAACAGTTTGATAGTTGTTTCTTATGTAGGGGTGTTGCAAAGAAATTAGAAATTTATTGAATCCTGTTTAAAAGGCACCAACCTAGGGATAAGAGCCCCATATGTTAATCTTTTGGACCAGGTACACCCTCCTGGTGTTTATTAAAAATAAACCTTGATTCAAATTACAGTGTAGGTTTTGGACTCACCATATTTTTATTTGCTAATACAGGAGGCTGATACTCTGCCTTCTTAAAGCATCTTCAAATTCATAACTCTCTCTGTTAAAATTTTCAGACTGAGTTTAGAGGTAGCTCATTGGTTTTACATCAGTGCAGTCAGAGCCATGAGCAGTTTTAGTTCACACTGGTTTGTAATAATAGGCAAGATGGAGGAGCTGAAATGATCATATTCTCTGTGGGTTTTGTTATTTATAGCTGCCTCTGACCTACCAGGCTTTTTTCCCCCCCCCCTTATACCAGCAAGTAATATTGCTAAGTTCTATGCTCTAATGATGAGGTTGGTTTATAATAATATTATGATCTTCTTTCTTAAAAAAAAAAAAAGTATTACTGTCCTTTGGGTTCTTTTCTGAAGAATTCATCTTTGTGCAATTCATTGTCACATTTGCACGCTAACCTCTACCTCTGGTTGGAAAAGGTGTTACTGGAGAAAAGCTGCATTACAGAAAATTGCACCATAAAATAGCCATCCATATCCTGGTCAGATCCATGTCTGACAAAATGGTATGTAATGTTCATGGCAGGTGGATGTTAACTAAGATTTGCTACGCAGTTTTGGATATGTCTGCTCTGGATTTTATACTCACTTCAATGGCAGAAGAAACATGGATTTAAAGTCACAAAATTAGTGGATAGAGAAGGTCAATTGCTACTCCTGCTGCTGCTGTTCACTGTCCTTGTAGAAAGCCATAGGAAATCTGATGAATATATTTTTAATTATGTTTTGTTAGAGTAAATGATGCCAAAACTGCCTCTGATGATGTTACCCATCAATTTAGTGAAAGATAACCCACAGAAACAAAAATAAAAACTGAGTTGGAAATCTACAGCTGATTTATAAATTGTCTGCTAAAGGCAATTTGTTCTCTTTGTCTGCTGCATTTACCCAATTGCTGCTGAAACTAATTGCTCTTTTCTGGGCATTCTTAAAGAAAAAAAAAAAGCAATCCAATGCCACACAGCAAAATAAACAAAAATGTGTGGCAATGTGAAACAGCAAATTGTAATCAGAGCTCCCTGCTAATTATCAGCTGCTTATCAGAGAATCGTGTCCAACACACAAATGTAATTGCAAATGACAACAGGAACACGGCTATGACAAGCACAAGGTGGAACATTTTCAAGCACATAGAGAGCTCTGGCAGTGTCAAGGTCTTTTTCAGGTCAGATCCCCAGCAGCTGATCTAGTTCTGTGCTGAGGGTGATTCAAAGGTTAAGTCTTATACCAAAGGGCTGTTCTGGTCAGACACATAATTGGAATAACAAAGTCAATATATGTTGCTGGTTGTGGGACACAATCTTCATTTGATCTCTCACACGGCAGATTAATTAAGTGTTATCAATTAATGGCCTGGTAAAAGTGAACACCCTGTTAGTCAGTTTTCCAAGTAGTGTCAAGCATATGCAAGCCCTGGGGGGGAAGGAGAGGGTGGGGGGAATCACCCCTCAATGGCACCACTTCTTTCTGAGAGCTGGAGAACAAAAATAACAGGACTATGGATTGCAAATAAAAAATAAAATAATTATGGATGCTTGACATTGGTTCTCTTTTTGCAGTGACCCTGAGCTTTGAGTGGAACTCTGATTCACTCAGGCTCTCACCAAATCCTTTTGAGACATATACATTATCCTACATCAGTACAAATCAAACTGATGTGATACCTTTGAGCACTGAGGGACAGTACCTGAAGGAAAAATATGATGGCCTTCCTTCCCCCTGCTGTGACTGCTCAGGTGAGCAAGTGCTCATTGGTGCCAATAATTAATGGGGCCCATGCACAGGTTCGCCATGTCTAGGGGGCTTACCAGAGAGAAGGAGCAAATGGGTTTCTAAGCTTGGTGTAAAGAATAGCTCCTTGTGTGGTGTTTCTTTGGGTTTTTTTTACCCTATCTAATAGATTTTGAATTTCTAAGATTTTAGGAGCTGATTTGCAAAAATAGAACTAAATAACTCCAGTGCATGAAAGCATTTAATCTGAACTGCATTTATTGGAGAAGTGTTTTGGGCATAAAGCAGTGAATCTTCAACACGCCCAGCAACAGCTAGTAGAGCTGAAATGCAAGCAATCTTTGCTGCTCTTCCTTATCAAAACTTGTTTAATTTTGCAAGTGCACCCCCAGAACTTGCTCTGGTGTGAAAAGGCATTCAGGCTGCCTGCAAATACAAACTGGAGAGATACATTACTTAGAGAGAGTTTGTCTAAAAGGTATTTGTAAAATGTTATTGATGGCTCTTAATGTACATTTTCCTGATAGTAGTAATGCCTTTCAGGAATTTGGTCTTTTTAGTCCATGCAACAACAACAACAACAACAACAACAACAACAACATAGGGTTTGTGTCCATGTATTTCAAGTACTGGAACTGTTAGAAATGTCTGAGTGGCTGCACAAATAGATGGACTTGGCTTAGAATAAAGTTCTTTCAAGGTGGAATACAAATACCATTTTATTTCAAGGTAGTTTCACATGCTGGACAGTGATGTTCCAGTTACAGATATCCTACATTTTGTGCAAATATTTGGGAAGAAGAAAAACCAGACACCAGTTCAGACCAGAGGGAACCAGATGTGACATGTAGCTTGCAGAGGGCTGGACTGAAGAATGGGGAGACTTCTGTGTTTGGGGGTTTTTGTTTTTTTTTTTTTTGCTTTTCAGTAATTGCATTTGTTGTTGGGAGTTTTTTTGACCAATGAGTAGATATAATTATAGACCAAAAGAGGTTCTAGTTGTCAGATGATAAAGAGGATGTAGGATCTAACTGTTCTTAAGATATTTTTCAGCATCCTGTTTATCTGTCCTTTTCCTTCCTCTAAATTTTATCTGTTTCACTCTCATTAAATGGTGTTGTTTTCTCTGCATCCTCATGGGTTTGAATTTTTCCTGCCCTCGTTGCTGATTTTGCAGATTTTCCAAGATTTTGGGATTCCCCCAAAAGACCCATGTTGGATGTTTTTCCAGAGTTTCTGGAGGTCTGTGTTTTGGATCATGGGTGCTTAGCACATTTTGTAGGACCTGGCTGCCAGGACCTGCTCAGCTGAATGCGTTTCACAGAGTCTTTACTGCACAAAACAAAAGAGAACAAAAAGTTTGGAACATTTGCTGCACCCAAAGAGCAGAGACCCAATGATCCATGGCAGGCCTGGTACAGTTACCCATGTTCCTCCATGGGCAAAGAGAAATCTTTGGGATTACCAAGCCAGTACAGTTAGAACATTCTAAACTATCCAATTTAAGGGTCTGGGCTCTCTGATGGCCTGAAGCAGAGGGTTCTCCCACCACACAGTGGCTGCTCTCAGTGATTGATGGCCAAGCAACAGTAGGAGAATGGTTTAATCACAACTTCTCTCTGTAAGACAATTCAACTCTTGCTAAATTACTCACCTTTACAGACTCTCTATAACCATTTTGGTGACTGAGTAATGTACATGTTTCATCATAATTTTCATTATATTTCTTGATAGAATAATTTGTAATAAAATCACTTCTAAAAATGCACTTCCAAGTTGCAGCTCTATTTTTAAGGCAGAATAATCTTCCTCATTTTTGACTCCATGATTAAGCATCTCAGTTTATTTCATGTATTTTTTTTCATTCTTTTGCTTTAACATAGGCAAAAAAACCAACAAAACAGTTCCACAAACCTTCACTTTTCAAAAATATTTTGACATGTGATTTACTGAAGTTATCTGATGAGTTTCAGAAGAAATATATGTCTTCTTGCCTTCCTATAATACTATGTGTAATAGCTGTGACTGTCTGTGTTTTTCCACATTGATAAGATGAAGAATGTAGAATTTCTGCAGTCTCCATTTGTTATTTGGGACAAAAGGGATAATACCTCTTTCTGTAGCGTTTGCCACTTTCCTGTGCTGCTTACAGCTTACTGCTTCTCCCTGCTGTTGGCTTGTTTCATTGGCCACATACACAAGGCAGAATCTGTCAGTACCCAGATAATGTTGTCACCTCTGCAAACATGTTTCCTACTGACATTTCAGTATTGATAGAGGGAATGGCTGGAGCATCAGTGCACAAATTCCTGCTACATTGCTGTCAGGTTGTCCAGGTTGGAATGAAAATCAAATAGGGATGATGTGGGTAGGGATCTCCTGCTAGTTTTACAAAATGGGCTAAATTGAAGGTGGATGCATTTCCAGTGCTGGCAGAGCAAAGCCAGACTCGGGAATGTTTGCAGATGGTTGAGGTAAGAAAATACTGAAGGTTGGCGCCAGGCACATTATTAGCAGTTGCAGAGTCCTAAAGACACTGAAATTTGCTGCTGCTGAGCTCCTGGAAAAGGCTTTGCAGTCAGTCAGCAAGAACAACCAGCACCAAAATCCTTTTGTTGGAATGTCTTGTGGGTCTTGAATTTATGGTGCCATGGTGGGTTTTATGCCAAGAACTTCCACATATTAGGATAGGAAACTTTCTGCTAAGCTTCTCTCAACAACCTTGTCTGAGATCCTGAGCTCCAGCTGAAAAAATGCTCCACTGTCTTATTTTCTGCACAGTTTGAGGGATGCTTTTTGAAGCATAGGAAATAGTTGGTGCCTTTGAGTGAAGCCCTTGACCCTTGCTGCAAGCAACTGCTGAGTGCAGAGTATGTCATTCCCCTTCTTAAGCCTCTTCATGGGTGAGGATGCTCGCTCAGCATCTGATGTGCTCCTTTGAAATTGCTCCTTTGAAAATGGCACTGAACCTACAAGTAAAGGAAAGCTTTTCCATCAACACAAGACAGAAACACTGTTGTCCGTGGCAAATATCACAAAAGGAGGATTTATATAGTCTTTAAGCAGGAGGTCCTTAACTTAGGATTCTTGCTGCTTGTCACACCTTCTCTGTTTTCTACTCTGCCACATCACAGCCTTTATTACAGATATTTTTTAGGAAAATAAAACTCAGACTTCTTATTTTTGCCTGAAGCAAATGGATTGGCAATGTGAGCAACAGAGAAGTTCCTCTTTGCACCAACAGCACAAAGACCTCCTCTGTCAGAGCAATGCAAACCTCTGAGTTATATACATAGAGCAAAAAGATGGACAAAAAGAGAGATAAGGTCTTATGATGTGAAGCAGCATCTCCTATTTTCTGTTTATCTGAAAATTTTTTTGATTGCTTCAGCAAGGTCAGATCCCACTGTCAAATTAGAAACGGGCAGTTTTAATTCATTTTCTACCAAGAAAGCTGGATTTTTGATAGGAACTTAATTATTTTTGAAAGAAAGATTTAAACATGCCAGCCACAAGTTCTGAAAGTAAATATTTTTTTTCCAGTACCTAAAAGAACATCTAACTGTACTCTAACAAAACCTGCCTTGGTTCAAAGAAGTTCTGCTACCTGCAGACGTTTATCTCAGTGATGGTAGGTGATTGCTCATCTGAAAATGTACAACTCCATAAGAGACAGGTTGTGGAGAGTAATTGTTCTGGAGAGTAATTGTTCCCCCTAATGAACTGGCACATATTTGTTCTGCCAAAAATTTTACCATTTTAATAGAAAAACAACCCAACATCTTGCATTCCTATTTATTCCTAGAAGTACCCTCTATACTGAGTTTCACTGATGTCACTGCTGCTCTTCTTGCAATAAGATGTTATTTAATCCAAGAAATAATGGGAGATCCCATTTAACCTCTGTTAACCACTCACAGCTGTGCTTTGGCAGAACGAGGAGGCTGCATGACTCAGAAACCGCTTTACATCTTCTTATTCTTGATGTAAGGATGTAATGATGTAGAGATACCCCAACTCCAATTTTGGGACAAAAACCTGAATTTAGGCTTAACAGCAAATTTTTTACTGGGAATGAAACTACCATTCTACCAAACTACTGTGCCATTAAGAAGGGAAATTTCTCTGGTATCCTTAAAGTGGAAGTGCAGAGCTACAGTGTTTCTGTGCTGTTGAAGTGCTATGAATGTTGACAGTCCCTGAAGTTACTTCCCAAGTTGATTTGCTTAAACTATTGCAAATGCCTTTGTGCAAACTCTTACACAAATGTAAACCTTGCATATACTGCTTCAGCTTAAATGGATTCCTTTTTGAATTAAGCCCAACTGAAATAAGCTGGGTTCAAATTGATTTAATATTGTCCACGTGGATTTGCAGTGGTGTGACTAAATTGATTTAAAAGCCTTCCTTCAGTTAAATTAATGCAACTTTTCTTACAGTAGGTTCTAAGTGTCTTGAGATCTAGGGCTAAAATTCAGTTTTCCACTGTGAGTTCAAAGGACCCCACTTGGCCTGTCTTCTGAATAAAAGGAAGAGCTTGCCCTCCCATGGTCTGAAGTCTTATATCAATACAAAATATCAGTGTCCTTTTACTTGATCGTGTATTTTGTGTTCTGATTGATAGAGAAAGACAAAGTATTGTACAAGTAACCAGGAAAAAGAAAATTTAATCTTAGCGTTTTGACAGTGGCAACTCAATTAATGATCAAGTGACAATGACCAAACAGAGAGGATGCATAACTTCAAAGCAAAATAGATGTTGTCAGACTAATGATATAAACTACCTCTTTAATTCTGTATTCTGAATGCACACAAATCATTTAGATTTCTTATACTTTGTTGTACTGTAAGGGGAGATGCACCCAGTTTAATTGTGTCCCATTGATTTTTTTTACCTTTTGTGAAATAAGCCTTGTTTGGCATAATGAAACTTTTGTTTTCTGCAGCTCTTCTACATTGTCTCTTTTAAAAAATTCACCATTTACTCCTCTGCACAGAGCAAAAATCTTTCCTTAAAAATGAGGAAAGCACAATACCCTCTATTTCTGAAATCATTAGAATTGACTTTTAGGCAATCAATGTGTTAAATGATGTAATTATCCAATGGTCCTTTCCCCACTTAAACCAGTTTGAAAGTTAAAGGTTTGTTTTAGATCAATTCCAACCACTTTGTGTGCAAATTGCACAACTGCCTTCTCCTTAACGTATCTCACAAATCCAATAGTGGCATGTCCATGTAAAATGGTTCTCTGATGAGGAATTCTGAGTGGGAACATGAACTTGTCTAATGCTGGAGGAAAGTTCTGACTCCTGAACATCTCTTTCAACCAGACCCAGGTGAGGCAGAAGTTACTGGCAATGATTCCACTGATTTAGGAGCTGTAAGTTTTCTTTTGTAGGTGTAGAACACAGAGCATTTTTGGGATGGTCCTAGACTCCAGAGCACACTTTGTAGTGTAGACACAGCGCCTGTCTTCAGCACCAAGCCATGGTGTGACAAATGTCACCCTCAGAGTCATCAGCCTTCTTGGCAGAAGGTCACTGGTTTCTTCAGGAAGTTCTTTGGGACACAACCCAGCCATCCCCAAGGATTGGTGCTGTCTCAGGCATCCTCAGAGAAGCTGCTGGTGGCTGTCAGCTCTGGCACCAGACCCATGAGGTACCTGCAGCCATCTGGAGGAGCATCAGGAAGGCATGTGGGACTTATGGCTGCATTTGAACTGGAGAAAGTGAACCTTTGCTGAGGGCTCTGGCTGTTCTGTTCTGCTGCAGCACCTCAGGCGTGAGGTGCTAGGCTGCTGCTACAGGGTGAGTGCAAGAAACTATGATGAAGGCCATCAAAATGAACTTTGTGGCACTAGATGAATCCACAGGAATGTGTCTAGGCCAGCTGTGTCCAAGCCAGCTGAATTTCCCTGATTTAGCTCCCTGGGGAGCAACAGAGAAGCAGCCCCTGGCCGGCTTCACCACCAGGTCTCTTCTCTCCCACCTCCCCACTGACAGATTCCTCTTTTCCGCTGCAATGTGAGCTCGTAGTGCAAATCTGCCCTGGCTTGAGCAGGTTCCACTCCAGTCTCAGGTGCTGCTCTGGTGCAGGTGACAGCAGGACTGCTGAGTGGTTAAGGCCCACATTTCATGATGGGCTTACACGTGCAGAGTTCTTAGAGCGGCACAAAGCTTGGTCTGAAGAGAGAATGTCCCCACCTTAACAGCTGAGACAATGCAGGGATCTGTGTGCCTCAAATGGCTTTAGATGACAGGAAGCTGTCAGTTAATTAGACATTAAGGAGTGGGGGCAAATGAGGGAAAAATAATCTTGAGTTAAAAATATATGGTGCTTATTGTATATGTTTTTATTTATTTAGATTTTGTTATTGAAACATGAGTTGTCAATTATCTAGCATGTGTCTTTTGACTGAGAGGAATAGCCTCCACATTGTTTTAGATGCATTGTAAAGCATATGCATAGAAGTAAATAATGTGGAAACAAAGATTTTTATGGTTTCATTAGCATGACATTAGACTAACAAAGGCCCAGGCCTACATAACAATCTATCCTTTGCTTCACAGCATTGTGTATAAAATTAGATCCCAGCCTACCAGGCCCATCTTACAGAGCTGTGTCTGAGCTCGAGCTTGTTGTGCTCTGAAAACTCACATCCTTTGCAGATGTTGCCTCAAGTGAAGTATGATGAGAATCTCAACTTTTGTGTTTCTTCCTTACTTTTATGTGGACACTTACTGCATAATCCTAAAATCGCAATAATATCTTGCCCCTCTTTAATAGATATATTAATTATATTTCTCCCCCTTAATGGGCTGCTCACTTTATGGTTTGGGGACACACAAGTAAATTTTAAAATCAATTATACAATTACATATGTAGCAATAATGGAGCACAGAGCTAATCGTCTTTGGGTCAGGACTATAACCTTCTCATAATGCGGGTTTCATTAGGGTAAGCTCTATTATTGCAAAGAATTACAGAAATAATGGGAGTGGGTGTATTCAGCAAGAAATAACAAATGAGGGTCTTTCCTAGATAAGAGAAGCTGTTTGCTGGCTGCAGTGTGATAGCAGGCCCCTATAGTGTATGTAAATTGATAGGGTCAACTTCCTTTGGTGTATGCAATGCACAGTGTACAAGAATTAATTTCCGTATCGTCCTGGAGAATGGCAGGAGGAGGGCTTCCAATTATCACTCATCACTGGATACAACTGAGCTGAACCACAGAGCCAAGAGTATGAAAAAGGCTGTGAGGAGACATGTGAGATGGGCTAAACACTCCTAGCACAGCACTCTTGAGGCTTTATGTGCTTAATGCTTTCTGTTATCTCCAGGGCTGGAAGCAGAAGTGATAGCTGCCTTTGCACATTGTCTTAGGTGTGCCTTTGAACAATTTGCTTTCAAATATTATTTGCAAAAAAAAAAATTTTGCTCATCTTGCAGACGTTCACATTTCTGGTAAACACATGTGAGCTTATGCTTTTACAACACCTGGTAAGATGAGCTTAAACACTTAAACTCTGCCTTTGTTTCACAGTGGGAGGATGATTTTTATGCCAGGTAAAGGACACACCCTTCAAAAGCAGGGAAACATCAAAACCTTGAATATTTTGTGTTCTAGATATGAGAGGTTGGTGTTCATATATCTTTGAGGTTCTGGAGGCATGAAGTTAATTCAGCATTAATGCTCTTATAACCCACAGATGCCCTGCTGCTTGCCCAGCTCCTGACCTGGCAACCGTCAGAGAATGCAGCTTGCCTTCAAAGTGAAGCACTTCCTTCTCCTGGTGTGTTGGGATGGCAAATCCCCTCCTTTTCCAGGTAAAAAATGCCATTGCAAGGGGCTGGTAGAGAATGCAAAATCTCCTATTCAGAGTTTATGCTGTGTCCCAGCTCCTCATGGTACCTGTGTGGGGTTAGGGTGCCACACTGGTGGTGAGACACGAGGGCTACTTAGCCCTGTTTACAGAACAGAATCTGTGGCAGTCACAAATTTCAGAAACCTCAGCACAGGGGTTGCAGGCTGTTGTAAAAATACCAGGAGTGTAAACAAGGATAAGTTTAATTAAATTTTAATAGTGCTTGCTATTAAATTCCTTGCATTGCCTTACTCTGTTGTCTTGATGGAATGTAACTGCTTAGCAATTACCGGTGGTGTTTGCTAATGCTGCCTCTGAGCAGCGTTTATGGCAAAAATTTGGTTTCATATTTAAAGAATTAATTTTTAAACAATGTGTCTGTGGTTCCTAGACACCTCTGAGTTGCCAAAAAGTGATGATTTGAAAAAATATTTCCAGGAGTGAATTCACTGTCACATTGGAAGGCTATTATTATCTCTAAGTGGTTAATTAATGAGAATAAAAGAGGCCCTATGGCAGCTTTTTCTGAATTTCTGGCAAACTTCCCCTCACTCTGAAATGATCAAACTGATGCTTTAGCCAAAAAGCCAAAGCCTTCTCTGCTGCATCACAATGGATCTAAATGGATTCCATCTGCCTAAAAGTCAGGTCTCTCATTTGATATCTGGTGCATTACAGCACCTTGGTGAATCAGCTGAAAGGATCTTAATCTGACAAAACAAGGTGTTCTCCCAGTCTTGGAAACAGCTGAAGTTTAAAAGATTCAATGTGAATAAATAGATTTTGAAAAGCAAAGCAGCTTAAGGACTTAGAAACATTAAGTTCAGCAAATAAAAATACCTTTCTGTAACAGAGCTTTATGCAGCAACACCTGCATGTGACACTATCTATATTAATATTCACAACATAGTTGTAATGATATATATAATTTAGCTTCCCCACCAATGTAGGTATGTATTTTATACAACTGTGGTTTATTGCAACAGATAAAAAAAGACAAGTCATGAAAAATTTCTTATTGAAACCTAAATTTAACAAGATTTAACCAAGCAACATTTAAATATATACTTACTTTTGAATACATTTCACTATTCCTTAATTTAGTGATATTATTCCCATGCTTAAAATTAGAAATGTACTTAGCAATCCACTTGAATTTGGGCTCAAGTTGTTAATTTTCCAATCAATTGATTTTCATTTTCAGTATTAGGCCATAACAAACAGATTTTTTTCTCATTGAATGTGAAAAATTAAATAAAATTTAAAGCTGTGATCCTGGTGGTTTGGAGCAGTAAGGTTAAGAGTTTTTCAAAAAGCGAAATTAAAGATACACCCAACATTTGTGGGTCTTTTCAACTGATAACTATCTGCAAATTACTTACTAAACCCACCTTAGCTATAAATGCAGCAAAAAAAATAGCTAAATACACTTGTTTGGAGAGTTTAGTATAACTTAATCCCAGCATCTTTTTATAGCTTCCCAAAATACTTTGCAGCATGGAGTCAAGGTTTTCTTTTCTTAAGGTCTTTTTATGGAGAAAGTTAATTTCACTTGGAAGTGGGAGGCCTTTCCTCCCCGGCTGCATTTCCAGCCCTCTGACAGCCCCATTCAGCTGGGCCCGCTGATATGTTGTAGAGATTTGAAAGTAAAGAATTGCAAGGAGTGCAATTTAATCCCAAAGTCATTACCTAAATGCTGAGATAGGATGGGGATTACCACCAATGTAAATGAGATATGAGACAGCCAATGGATTAGGGGACCCTTTCTTTAGGATGACTTCAGCAAATAGGCTAAGATAAGGAAATCTTTGTAATTACATGGAGCTACACTGGTCAATTCTGACTTTTAAATACCGAGGCGCTGGAGGAAAGGAGAAAAACCCTACATATGTTATTCTGTGCAATATTAAGTAATTCCTTTCTGATTCTACAGAATCAATAGGAGAACATCATGCCAAATGAAAAGATGAGGGCTGCCTACATGTCCTTTTGTGACTGGTATCGTTCCATCATTTTTGGTAATATCATTTCCAAATTAAATTTTATGGTCCATTACATACTAGCTCAAACACTTTTCTAATGGAATCTTAAATGGAACTGACTTGCTTTGCGTGGGGTTTGTCTCTCAGTTAAGATGTTATTTAGTTCTAATTATCAGATAATGAACTCAGGAAATTTAATTTTTAATATTTATATGTCAAAAGTCCATTGTACTTTGGTTAAAGGCTTTAAATTAAAAATTAACATGGACAGAATACTAATTGAATATTTTTCCTATCTATAAGAGTGAGAAATGAGTTACATAGTTCCCAGATTAGCTTGTTATACTGCAACTGTTTACTTAAAAACTTAATTTAATCTTCAGAAATAAATCACAAATAAGGAGATCAGAGAAAATGAGCCTGAGAAGCTTTAGGTATACAAGCTTAAAGTGCATGTCTTTATAGGCATTGTCTCAATTTCATATCTGCAAGGTATCAGAGCATATGCAAATGTCTGTGCATAAACATTTTCCAAGTCATAGTGTTTATTTTTATGGGTCTTCTGTCCATCACCATTTTCTTTCTTTGCCCACTTCTCATTTTGCTTTCAATGAAGAATATAAACTTGACTTTTCCAATATTTTTTCACATTTCAGAGCAAGTTGCATAAAATTACTGCAGAAATGAGAAAATTATGTTTCTTTGGACTGGAAAGCTTCAAGAAGTGTTTGTCTACTTTTATGTCTGTCCTCTCTGATCTCTCTGTTATAGCTACTGAGTTGTGCTGTAACTGAGGAAAACTGGGTTCAATTCTGTTTGCTCTGTCTATTTGAGTGACCTGGGAGAAGTCTTGTAAGGTGTGGGAATAAGAAAGGTCTGTTTCTATATCTTAATGTTCTTACAGACCTTGGTAACTGAGATAAAGCCTCTGCAAATCATACATAACATGTATGGAAAGAGATCTTCTTCAGAACAGAGCCACAGCAGAAAGTACAGAGATTGAAGGTGTGTTGATCTTGTCCCCATTAGTGCTTGTCCCCTTTTATTCTCTTTTCTAAAGAAAGACTAATCTGGAATTGACTTTCCCCTAAGGACTTCAATTTCTCCCCAAGAAAGGGAACAGGGGAAATACACTTTTAAAACTGTCTTTGCTTCAGGTTTTTCAGGAAGTCTGTAGGGTATCCATCCTTGGAGACACTCAAAACTGTCCTGGACAGGGCCCTGAACAAACCACTCAAAACTTCAAAGCCAATCCCACTTTGAGTAGGTGGGGTCCACTTTGAGTTGGACCAGGACACTTCCAAAGGTCCCTTTCCAGTTCTTCTACAATTCAGTTATCTAGGTCCTAAAAGCTGCCTGACCTTTTAATGTGTGGGATGTAGAGCTGCATCAGAAAAGATCCTTTCTTAAAACTCACTTTCAAGAAACCTGGATGTGAAGAATGTCTTCCAATGATATTTACCTAGATATGTGTATCAGGTATTGTTGATATGACATGATGTATGAGTGCAGATGATGTATCACTTTGCTTTAAAGGTACTGCAATCTATGTGTCAATCATGATTAAATTTCTATCTAACTTCTCTGTAATCTTGATTTACCAATCCAGTCTTGCAAGCTTCTGTCAAAGGAAAAAACTCAAGACATACAATTCTTCACTTCCTCCTCTGACACTGAAAGCAGGAGGAATCTGCTCAGTCAAATTTTGCTGGCAGATACTCCAGATGTGAGTTTATGATTACTCTGGGAACTTTAGTAGAGCTAGTTTTGATTCATGGCCCTCGAACTGGGACTGAAGATTTTACCCATCAGAGAATTGAAAATTAATTGTTATTGGAAAAAAAAGTTATGCAAACAGATTTTGAGTGGTTGATCCAGAGTTCATTTCCTAATGTGGTCTTGAATCATGCCAGACTTCAAGCCCCATTCACCATGTCTAACCCTCATCTACTTTATGCCTTTAGTGTTCTTTCTCAGACCCCACAGCCTGCTTGATTCCCTCTCCCTGTTCTATCAGGAAAAGCAAGCTGCTCAGGAGGAGAGCAGACAAGCTGAAGAACTGACACCCTTGGGGTTGCATGAAGCTCCACACATAAAAACATCCTGTGTCTCACAGGTGCTGGGCTGGGTTTTTTGGGAAGTACACATGCCTTATCAGCTGACAAACAAGGACAAAACCTTTCAGTAAAGTTACCATTATATTTCTAATGGAAAACCCTGTTCAGGCTCATATACATACACTGCAACAAGCTGGAGGATAGTGGGGGTCAAATAGTGTGATGTGTGCTGTCAAAAATCAGGGATTCCATCATGGCTGGGAAGAAGAGTCTCTCCCATCAGCAGAACAGTGTTCCCCTGGTTCCTGGGAAATCATGTTTTGGGGAATATTTTTCCCAAACCAGTAGCTGCAGCAGGGAGGATGAAGGGATTCTCACTGATGTCTAAGCAGCACAACATGCCCCAGTAGGTCTGCCACTGTCCTCAGCATAGCCTTGGCTCCACAAGGTCATGGACCATCCCTTCCCTTCCCACCAGCCCATGGTAATCCTCTCAAAAACTTACCTAGAATTTTCAAGGTGTGCTGGGATCAAAGGAGGTATTCATTTTAAATCAGTTGTAGGTATTTTCATACTGTATGTATGATATGTTTGTATGTATGTATTATCACACATATCAGCTGCTGAAAAAAAGTGAAACAATGGGAGGAGCCATGAGGAAATACATGTAGCATGTGTTGGTTATGTTTAGTTAGCTGGTGCTCACTGCTCAGCAGCACATCACCCCAAATCCATTAGTACCAGAAGAGCACAGAAGTATGGAAAAGTCACAGCCTGTTGTATCTGCTCTTGAAAGCTGCTGTCTGAGTCCCTCTCATTCCTCCAGCAAGCAAATTTCTTACATCTAATTTCTTTCTAAAGTAAATCAAGAAAGTTTCTGCAGACATATGTTACCTATGGACAGACAGTTCATTTTTTTTAAATTGACTGTATATGCATATATGGTGTTTCTAATGTAGGTGGTATAATAGAGCTTTCACATTTATTTTTGCTTTTCGATTACATAGTAAATTAATTTGATTAATAAAAGTCCTCAGTAGCTCCTGAATTAAATGTGGACTGAGCATATAAATATAATATCTTTCAAACTGATCATATTGAAAATCTTCTTTTAAATTTTCTTTTCCTTATGTTTCCTTAGGGCTGCAGTGGTAAGACTGAGCAGAGATATGCTCTTCTTAGATGTTTACTTTCCTTCTCAATGGGTAGTTGAATCATTGCCAACAGGGATGTCTTCTATTTTGTGGAATTTCTTAGTCTCTTTTAATATTATTCTGCACTCAAAGCATGTCTAATATTACATTACTGAAATGATGAATCTGTAAGTAATGCCTTACAAATATCAGATACCTGAATTGAACAGTTTAGACATGTCTGACATTTTTTTTCCTCCTTTAGAAATACCTGTTCCTTTTACTTCTGTGCAATTTCCTTTTCTTTTAATACATGCATTGTCTTGACTCCTCAGCACCCTACTGAACCTGGGAAAAATTTCAAGATTCTGGAGTAGGACCCTGCTGGAATTTTTTTTGGTGACAGGTAAATAAGAGACTTCCTTCTCAAAGGCTTAGTCTGGGAGGAGTAATGAGAGAACACAGCAGTGAGACAGGAAACCCAAAATAAGAATAGGAAAATGAGGATTGATTGGGATATCAAGTTGAGACACATACATGGCATATGCTTAGATCTTTGTCTATGATAACACCTATGCAAAACCTTGTTTCTCTATTTGCTGCTTTAATATAAAGCATTATTGATCCTTTGCACATCAGTCTTTTGATCTAGTATCTCTTAAAACTTCACCTCTCTGATTTGTGGTGCACACTGGAAAATCTGCATCTCTGAGAGAGCCCTTCTATGAGGAGCAAACCACTCCAGTCACTGCAAGGCCAGGATATATGTTTTAACAAACCAACAAATGATCTTTCCATTTTTAGCTGATTTGAAAACAATTGCCTTAGTGTTGCTCCAGAGAAGGGTGGGTCTTTCACTGTCACGAGGTCACTTTGCAAGTTTTAATTGCTGGGTGCTGTTCTGTCTTTTCGTGGCTTTTGGAGTGATAAATAGCTCATCAGTTCAAAAGCTAGTCTATATAAACAAGCTTATCTCTGCCCATAGTCTTTAATGAAAAATGAGTTGTGAGTATCATTGTTAATCATGGTAATTGTTAATGTTAAGAGGGCTGGTATTATGAGTTTTCCTATTAGGCTTTCAATTCGTTATATAAAATGAGTAATCTAGGAGCCATCTATAGCATTTTAATTTTAATTATCTAGTGGCTGCATTTCAGACCACCCTTTCTTTACTGAGATTAACAAAACCCTTAGTGTAGTAACCAGTGTCTTTGAATATAATTGGGCAAAGTTACTTGAAATGTTCCATATATAATTGTATCATTAAAGATCAACCCATTACACTGTGATGCACTTCCTTCTGGGTATCTCTTTCTATTCATTTTATGATGCACTTCCTTCTGGGTATCTCCTTCTACTCATTTTATGATGCACTTCCTTCTGGGAATCTCTTTCTATTTATTTTGATTTAGCTTAGCTGGCTTACACTGGAAATTTTATCCACATTTTTTCAGCTTTGCATTAAAATAACACCCACATTCTAGGTGTGTGAAATACAGGGCATGTAAGGAAGAGCAGCAAGGGCAGATGTCAAGGCTAGAGTTTGAGGAGAAGTTAATGTATGGAAAACAAAAGGAGAGATGAAAAACAGATTTAAGACCCATGCTAAAACTTCATACAACTCCTTAGATATCCAGCAGCAGTGTTGAAAATAATTATGGATTTTCAGTACCCAGACAGAAACTCCAAAAATTTTACCACTCTTCAAGCATGCCTGCTTCAGTTTTGTAGGGTGAGGTACATATGAATGTGTCTTCTCACCATCATTTGAGGTACAAGTACTCATTGCAGCAGCATTGTGCCCATTTGAATAAATTGGGAGGGAGAGCTGCTTTTAATAAATCTGTGTAAGTCAGGGATGCAGGCCAAAGTAGCTGGCACCTCCCATTTTCTTACTTTATATTTACATTATATACTATGGCCTAATATAGGTCTTCTTAAGGAAATGCAGAAGATGCAGAAGGTGACATTTACAGATATTTATTTTAGAGATAGAATAATTTCTTTTTTTTTCCAAAATAAATACAATATTTCTGCTGGAAAAGAGGACATAAAGGTTGAGTACAGAATGGAATAGGTTTAGGATTTCCCAAAGGGAATTGTTACATTTAAAAAAAATTCTTCTACACAAACACACAAGGATCTGTTTATCATGGGAAGAAACAGAAAGACGTGGGAGCTGAACATCCACCAAAGGCAGTGGCACTGGGGCAAGGAGATATTTATCAGCATACCTTGCTGAGACAAACTACCTGAAAGAGCTCCCAGATGTGAATATACTTGAATAGCTTTTCTAATAACATTAAGTATTCCAGTACAGGTAAGCTGTTAACTGTCCTTGTCATTTATATAATTTGAATTATCATCAACTCAATTACCAAAAGGCTGGCTTGACTTTTCATGTTTGCAAAATGTTGATAGTTGAATAACATTCCTTCTTCTTGGGGTGATCTAAAATGTTTAACTCAGGGCTGCAAATCCTTTTATTTCTTGGCAACATTCAGCCATAGAATATGTCCATCCTTTGTTCTCAATGTGAAGCAGTTTTTTAGGTCATTGAATAAGGAGTCTCAAACCCTGACTTAAGGTCTTTTGGAGTTGCATTTTTTACCATTTTGTTGTGGCAAAAATCATCTTAATGAATTATGAGTGAAATTCAAGCAGTGATCCAGTGATTTACAGATGCTCTGCATATTCACCTGTCTCTTTCTTGGTGTGTTCTGAGTTTTACAACCTGCAGGGTGAGCTGAGTCCTGTTTGTCCTTGTGAGGATATGGCTGTGCATGGTGTGAGGCCAGCAGTGATTGCAGCTGACAGTAAAGGATCTGGTTCTTCCAATGCTCTCACTTTCCACCAGCTCTGGAGGAAGTCTGAAGAAGACAGGAGGATTAGTTCTGGCTTATTGCAGCGCAAATATGTTTGCTGTTGTTGGTAAATGTTCAGTATATCTGTTTAATACTCCAAGCATGACCTCCAGTGAGAAGCTTGTTGGCTGCAGACTGAAATAAGACTTGGCCTCAGGCAGAATGTAAAGGGACTCTCAGCTCCTGTCAGTCCCAGTGTGCTTGTCAAGGTTATGAATTAAAGATTGATAGTGCAGTGACTGCACAAGCATTTGTATGAGCAAGGAGAAGTCACAAACAGGCTCTGGGTGGTTAGATCCTCTGTTACAAAAATATTGTCCAGAATGCAATATTGTCCTTGTCCTTCCCTTTTTAAGAAGTGCTATGGAAATTTGACTACTGTAACTTGTGTTCCTTCTTGGAACATGATTCAAACTCATAATGAACTTACTTAACTGTCTCCAGGTATAACTTCTATGCTCTACAGATGGGGTATTCACATACTCTTTGAACAGAGAGAGACATAATTCTCTTTCCCAGAATTTTTCCTGGGGAAGGTAGTGAGAAAGCTCAGAGAGAGAAGAGAAAACAATTCTTATCTCATTCACTGCGCCTGTTGTTTGGCACATGTGGAATGTGTTATGGAGGTTGTTTACTGAAAGGGATTTGTTAATTGGACTCTGGTGATGGTTGTTTTGACTGATTGACCAATAAGGTCAAAACTGTGTTGTGACTCTCTGGTAAAGGGTCATGGCTTTTTCTTTACTAGTAGTATAGTTAAATATTAATATACCATACTATAGTATAGTATGTAGTGTAATATAGTCCAGCTTATAAAGCAGTTGTTCAGCCTTCTGAGTCATTGGAGTCAATGCATGTTTTTTTCCTATGTTGGGGGCTCCCTGCATTGATATACAGGTGCAGATGGAGCTATGCAAGTAGTTAATTAAATGGGGACAGTTCTGTTTATTGCAGGAAGGCCATATACAGAAAGGCCATATGAAACCTAGGAGTGAGCTCATGATGTGCTCACCACATCCCAGGCATAGCTACCAACCTGTTCTTCTGCCATTCTGCACACTTCTTTTTGCAAATGGCCAGCTGCACAAATGTAGAATGCACTATGTGTTCTTAACATGCAGTGAATTTGGGTGACAAAGGGAATTTTTACAAATCACCATACTTCTTCCAGAGCACTCTCTTTAAAAAGACTAACAGGGTCTAACTCTGGTGAGCTTATTTTATATTAGTTGAATTGTAGCTCTTTCAAAACTATTCTGTTTCAAGTTCTCAGATAATTTAAAAAAGGCATTTTAAATTTACAGATAATCAAAATTTAATATCTTCTGATCAAGAAAGTTCAATTTTGCATATTTTGTCTTATGTTGCTATTTACCTCCAAGAAGATCAGTTGTGACACACAATATCAAAAAAATATTAGCCAGATACCCTGTGCACTATTCAGCTCAGTGTACTGCAGTAGCAATGCTTTTTACTCACTTGGTGGTAATGGTGACTTTCAGCTCAAAATCTCCCTGGGCATTTTGTAGAGCCATTATTTTCCCAGCATACTTTCCTAGTTTTGGGTTGGGTTTTGTTTTTTTGGGTTTTTTTTGGTTTTTTTTTTTTTTTTTTTTAGTTTCTTTCTTTCTTTTTACTGTAAACCTTTTACTGTGCACCTTTCTCTCATTTGATTTAAAGGAGGTTTTGTAAGGTTGTATTGATGGGCTCTTTTCACAAGGCCTAAGTTTCAGAAGGTCATGGTTATAGGACAAATATTTTTGGAAACAAAGTGCTGTAATGTTTTTCCAGCTGGGCAAGTGGGGAAGTAAAATTGTTTCTGGGTGTTTGACAGAATGGAGACAGTAAAGGGACCTGTTGGTTAATTCTGTCCTGGCTCAGTTTGACCAGAACTGTACAGAATGCTTCCACTGAAGGGATGTGCCATCCTCTGGGCCAACATAGGGACTGTGGCTATTCCTGCTTCAAGCCACACAACTTGTGAGGGAGGAAGAGCATCTTTCATAGATGGCATCAAACAAAGGGATCTGCAGAATGAACTTCAGAAGAGCCAAAGGTCATGACATTCAACAGGGGAGGGCAAGTACAACAGGTAACATCCACACAATTTCTTCCTGAAGAGCTCTTGGACTTAGATCATCATCATGATCACATATCCTCATTTGGACAGGTCTGGAGCACAAGTCTTGTGAGCAGCAGCTGAGGGAGCTGGGGTGTTTAGCCTGGACAAAAGAAGACTTAGGGACATTCTTGCTCCCTATAACACCCTGAAATGGGGTTGTAGCCAGGTAGGGGTCAGGCTCTTCTCAGAGGTAACAAGTGATAGGATGAGAGGAAATGGCCTCAAGGTGCACCAGGAGAGATTTAGATTGGATATTAGAAAAAAGTTGTGCCCTAAAGCGTTATCAGGCCCTAAGGCTGCTCAGGAAATTTGTGGAATCACCAGCTCTGGAGGTATTTAAAAGATATGCAATATGGAACCTGGGGATGTGGTTTAGTGATGGACTTGGCAGTGCTGGGTTGATGGTTGGACTCAATGGTCTTGGAGGTTGTTTCCAACAGTAGTGATTCTGTGCCTCTATTCTATGATTCTATGGGATTTAATATATTTTCTAAATATTTTCCTAATTTATTTTGGGAGAAATTGTTGGCACTCTAACTCTCATCCATGCACACACCCACAAGTCTAACTCTTCCAGAATCAGGCTTGAACATCTCATGCCAAGAGAGGAGAAATCTGTGTCTAAACTCTCTCTCTGCTGGCTCTTTGTCTTCTCACAAACCTCTCAGTCTCTCATTCATTACAGATCTCTAGTGGAAAATAAAGTCAAAACCACATCACCTGGGACTCTGGACACAACCAAGCTTTACAGTTCAAGCCTCTAAGTTACAGAATGTGCTAGATAGGTAATAGAATGGAAATGAAGTAATATTTCAATATTTTCATGCTGCCTGCATTACAATTATGATGTTAATTAATTATCTGCCTGGCAGTTAACACCATGCAGAGGCATGGTTTTGGTCGACTTCCTGCTGTTCTGCTAGCAATGAGTAATTAACCTCTCCTCTTTCCTGGGATTCTCTACAAGATGATCAGCGTGTTGATGATATAATTATTATTAATTCAGTTTCTATGTTTCGTTGACATTGTTAATTACTTGTCGGTAATCAGCTAATGTTTAATCTTCCTTGCTGGATAGCTTCTTGAAAGGCTGCTTGGAATGGTTCAGAGAGGCTTCCCAGCACATTCTCACTCCTCGTTGCATCAAGTGGTGGTCAGACCACAATTCAGAGTAAATTATTGTTTATATACTGCAAAGAGTCTACTGAAGCCGAGGAATTTAGAGATCATATTAAATTGCTGTTTCCAGTGTTACAAGAGAGAATATGTAAAGTGGTTGTCAATAAATCAGGGAAACAAGTGGGATCCCTCTTGGTGCCAACTTTAAAAATTGATCTCACTCTACAGAATTGTCAATATCATTTAAAGAGTAAAATTTAATTTAGTGCTCTTTTTTGGTTTTTTTGGGGATTAACTGCAAATAACTGTTCATGGCATTTTTATTTTCAGTAAAAGTGAGAAATCTCTTTCCTAGCATCTTCCCTAACTCTGGAAGCATATGGGTATTGCATGCTATGTAAAAATTCTCTAAGAAAAAGTAGGTTTAGCACAGATTTTAAAGGTAATGCCAAAACCTGGGGTTTTTAAAATTTTTTTTTTAGTTTTCTGAAAATGTTACTTAAATCCATATGTCTTTAAATCAGATTAGACTGATCCTGTTTCTCACTTTCATAAACAGAGTGAAAAGTTTAAAAAATATTTTCATAAAATAACAGAGTCAGTGTTATATTTTTTCCACATGATGTTACGCCCACCAACATTACCAGTTAATTTTTATTTAAATTCCTAAATCAACATTTATCAGAAAATCAAAAAGACATCAGATTGTTGGGGTGGAACAGTAAACAATTGATTTTATTCAGGATGCTCTTATTTTGAGACTGGAACTACCACTGTGTTTCAAGGGAAAATGTATAGCTTACAACTACAATTACCTCAAGAGACCAGAAATTCTGATCTCTGGCACAACTGGGCTTAAAGTGATTAACGGGGGATAGAAAGACTTTGAGAAAAAAACAGACAAAGAAAGATCTTGAATCGAAAGAAGAAGATTCTTGATTAGAGGGAAATCAGGTTTTTCTTTGCCTGGTATTGATAAAGTCTCGGTGGTAGAATGTAATTCAGAGTGCAGTATTTTATTTCAAGAAATGGACTGAAATTTCAGAGGACAAGAATAATGTGAGAATACATGGTCCATAAGGAAACAGTGAATGAATTAGGATTTTCAGCCTGAAGCAGAGAAGGCTGGAATTCTGCTCACAGTGAGAGTCTCATACTTGCCAGGCTTCTGCAAAGATAGAGCTCTTCCATAGCTATGTCTGTGGAGGCTAAAATAAAAAGAAATAGGATAACACTGTAGCCAGATGTTAGGATTGGCTGTTCGGAAAGTTTCCAGAGTAAGAACAGGCAGAGAAGCACAGCCAGGAGATGTCAGGAAGAAACTGGTTCAAGGAAATGGAAGTAGAGGAGCTGAGGAACAGGAATAAGGAAAGATTAAAAAGAAGAAGGAAAAAACACCAAATTGGGCAGAATTGCCACAAGTAAAGGGAGATGTGTCTGAGATGATGAGGGGATACTTAAGCAGAAGGGGTGGTGCAGTGAGGAGGAGTAGTAAAAGGAGAGAATCCTGTAAGAGCAGCAGGAAATGGGGAAAGCAATAGCACAGGCCAGCAGGTTGAGAATATAAAGAAATTTGGGAAATGTTCAAGAAATAGGAGTTAGAGGAGAAAGACAAATGCAATCTAGTAATAAGGAAACTGGTTATATTTCATCTGGAGTCTCACAGAAAATGCCGTAAGCAGTTCAGTGGAGATCCTTGCAATACCATTTTAATTCTGAGTCCTAATTGCTTTGCTCTCCAAGAATTTAATGCCAAAATCTGCTTTTGCCTGAGATTAGGCTCCATTTTTGCCTTGAACTTTCAGTTTGGGAAAATTGAAGTAAAACTCAGCTGATTCCCCTACTTTACACTTTACATTGAAGCCCTGCAAAAAGCTTATGCATTACGCTGAAGGTTCATTTAGAACCACAGTCTCTCCTGTGTCAACCAGAAAATTTCATATGTATACCAATCCCAAACCAACTTAAACTCATATCAAGTCTGGGACCAAGAAGTGTCATAAATTTCAGAAAATGTAGTCACTTCTCTTACTGCAAGTTTCAGTTTCACTTTTAAACTCAAAGGGTAAATGTCCACTTTTCCTTTGCAAAGCTCATGTCAAAGCCTGGTCTCACCAAGATAACTAAGCTGGCTTGTGTTACACAGAGTGCTACTCTTGAAGGGGAAACAGAACATTTTTTATTTCCTAAGTTTTGCATATAGGTAATATAAATGAGCATGCAGATTGTGGAATGGTTCATATTTTACATGTTCAAGCTCTGGTAATAGGTGGGAACAATATGAATTGTGCTCATGTACCGAGCAATGCCTAGTTACAAAGCCTGTCTTTGATAACACTCCTCATTTTGTAAGCTGCATGACATGTCAATTTACTGGTTTTGTTTTGTAGACTGAGAATGTTGGATTGAAGCTTCAAGATCAAAAGAAAGGTTAAACCAGAAGAACTGTTGATTTCTTTCTTGCCCAGGTGTAAATATCCTCCCGTAGCAGAGGGTGACACCCTGTATTATCTGGAAATAGAGATTCCTGTTGTACATTCCATTTACAGAGGGTGGCTCAGTTGTTATGGTATTTGTCTACAATGTGGACAGCATGGCTTTAAACATTGATACACTGCTACAAACATTGGGGATGACCTTGGCAAAATTGTTCAGACCCAGATCCTCAATGTTACATTGATGCCTTGTGTTTGACATGATCTGGCAAAGTCTAAATTTCAAATGTTTTCTGTTTAATGAAGTATTTGCAAACACCTCCATGCAGGCAATGCACAAGCCATTAAGTCTTCCACTATCTCTGGTTTTCAACTACATTTTTGGATACTTATTCAGTGCTTGCTATGGTCGGTGTCTAACAAGTCACTTCCACAGTATGAGATGATCTGGGTAACATGCAAAAGAATAAGGTTTGACATTACATTTAGACCTGTGTAGTGAATTCAAGGTCAGTATGAGCTATTGTTTGTTACTACCTGAGTATATTATTTAAATAATTGTATTCAAAGTCCAATAAAATAAATTTTGTACAAAAAAGGTCTAGAAATAGTTTAAACAAAATTCAGCTCCTTCTAATCAAACAAAGAACTCTCCATGAATTTAAACCATATTAACTCATTGACACAATGCAATGGCAGATGGCAGTAATAAACCCTGTCAATAAAATATATATTGAATGTTCAGCTAAGAAGACTTTGTTTTTTTAAAAATCTACCTGAGATATAATCTTTGTTTCGGTTGCACAAGAGGAATCTCCTACCATAGGAACTGGTAGTTTTCAAAGGTTTAAAAATGTCTCTTGTTCTGAGTTATGACCTTAGCAAT
This sequence comes from Fringilla coelebs, assembly GCF_963513975.1. Classification (NCBI taxonomy): domain Eukaryota; kingdom Metazoa; phylum Chordata; class Aves; order Passeriformes; family Fringillidae; genus Fringilla; species Fringilla coelebs. The sequence continues at coordinate 7,384,233 of NC_140032.1, forward strand.
GAGACTCTGAGAGTCAGTCTGCATTTGACCCTTCATTACTGCAGCCAGAGCCACACCACCCAGTTTTTCTCAGACAGGGTCTCTGTCACTCTGTCATTTGCACAGTCTACACTGCAAGAAGTTTTCTCATCTATTTCTGTGGCTTTTACCAGCACAGCTCATGGTGCACCCCAGGGGATATAAAGTCCTTTATCTGTGTAAGAGCATCTTCACTGGGGGTTTGGGTACAGAAGAAGGGACTTCCTTCAGATCCTCAGAGGAATTGTTTCACATAATTTCATTATTTCGTATTTCCTGTTACCAACTCCCCTAATAAAACACACCTACCAGAGGGGTATTCCTGAACTTTGTCATTTCACTAATTAGAAACCTTCATATAATTTCTAGATAAAAATTATGTTTGATCATCTTATATTCATATATTCTGAGCCAGGGCAGTTTTTGAGCCCAAGTTTTTCTGATTGCTTTGTGGTGTGACCCAAATGAAATCTGCACTGTGCTGTTCTTATAGGATTGGTCTTTCCTTTTTTCAGAACAATAAAAATTAGACACTTCAGATATTAATTTGTGAGGTTTTTTGGATGGTAAATATTCTGACTGTGATGGCTTTTAGAGCAATAAATGTCTTGTGAGTATCACAAATACAAACAAGGAGATCAAGGTTAAAAGTTACAAACAAAATGAAGTGGTTGAAGAGAAAATCTAGCTCAACCTTGCTAGTTTTGGATAAAAACTAGAAAAAACCCAGAAAATTTCAGCTGACAAGGGAATAGTTCACACTTGCTACCTGTTTCTGTAGCAGACTGGGTTTAAAGGTGTGACAGCAGAATTCCTTTTGAATGAAGATTTGATAGAAAATCTTCATCTTTTTGCTTCAGTCTCTCACCTTCACAGTATCAAGAGTGGGGGAAAAGTGAGATGTTTTAGGAGGAGAAGCTGATAATGGCTCAGAGTGCCACTGAGAAAAACCAAAGGATTTTATTGCAGTAGGGCACTGGATATGCTGGACAGGGATGCTCCAGTCCCTTCATCATCTTTGTCACCCTCTGCTGGACCCACTCCAGGAGCTCTGTGTCTCTTTTGTCTTCAGGAGCCCAGAACTGGTCCTACACTCCAGTTGTGGCCTCACCAGGGCTGCAATTACTCCTGCTGACAATTTAAGTTCAACATGTAGAAATCAGCCTTGAAATATCAAGGTAGAAAAGGCACATCTGTATGTTCAGATGTATGGTCAGGCCATTTCTTTCTGGTGGAACCATTCAATTCACACAAGTCACATTTTCCCACTGAGCTGAAGACACAATGGAGTGAAAAATAGCTTTTTCTATGATTGTCCAAATGAATTATTGACTAAATAAATGCTGTTCTTGATAATGATTTAAAAAATATAAAATCACGTACACACCTAGTATTATCTGCAGTACTAAACACTAATTAAACAATAAAGTAATTAGGAATTAATTAATTTAGTTCATGCATCAGGTCCTCCTAATGGATGGTGGCCAAGATGAAGGGAAAAAGAACATGGAATAATCTAGTGAAGAGACAATAATGTTTAGATGAGAGTTTTAGCTGCATGGAAACTCTGAAATATGTTGTTATATACATGGGGAAAATAGGAAATGTTCAGATACTGCCTGAGCACCAGTCTGCAAGCACATGGGCTGAATCTATGGCCTGGCCTTGCTTTTGTGGCTGAAAGGGTGACTGAATTGGGTCCACTTCTGCTTCCCATCTGAAGATGCAGTGGGCTGAGTATGGGTTGTGGTCTGGACAGGGAAAAAAAAATTTAAAAGTTTAAAACTTATATAACACCCATACAAAATAAGAAAAACAGTAAAGTGTAAGGTGCATTAATTATTGGCTGCAGGCATCTAAAGAGAGCACTCAGAGATTTCATCTGATCAGCTGCAAAATTGGTTAAGGTTATTAACCCCATCTCACAGGTGGGGTCTGAACCTGAAGGTCACGCATTATGTCAGTAACAGTCAAATAAAAAACATCCAGCAAGTTAATTTCTCTGATCACAAGATAGTACAGCCACTCTTCTTACAGTATACAGACAGCATACTGTAAATTCCTCTGAAAAGGAACTGTGGCTTTACTACTTCAATAATCTCAAAATCTAATTCTGATTTTGCTGGTATGGTGTCAGTGCTATGAATCTAGCTCATCCAAGTTGGTTTCTCTTCAATTTTTCAATCTGGCTTGTCTAGGAAGACGGGGTGACATTTCTCTTTGTTTTCTTTTTTTTAAAATTTTTTTTCTTGTTTCTTTTTCCTCTGTCACAACCCTCTAAAACAATACTTTAGAAAATGACAGAGAAGCAACGTTTGTGAAATGTCATGATCACAAACAATCAGAGTGATTGCATGCTACATTTATTGTACATCAATGTCTCCTGCCATCGGCTGCCTTTTGAAACTACACAAGTCCACAAAGTGAAGCAGGACTTGCTCCTAAAGTGAGCCGTCTCAACAACTTTTGCAGTCCCCTGTTTTTGCAGTAGAACTAGAGCTGAGCTAATTATTTAAATCCTGCACTAGGAACTCTCACTTTTTATTTCAGTGAGTTGTTTGCAGTTTTTGCATTTATTTGCCAAACATTTTTGTCCGGTCTTAATCCCTTCTTTGGCAATTCATTACTGAGCCCTGTGATGTGGTTTTATTTCTGCTTCTAGACTGGGTGTACTGGCTATTTTAAAAAGGAAAGAGTAATGAATTGCCAAATTTGAAGCCAAAATATCAGCTAACTTGTTATTAGTTTCACAAATTAGCTGTGTCAGTCAGAATCTGTGGCTATAACAAACAACAAATCTCCCAAATCAAAGTAAATCACACTGCTTGTTTTCTCAAAAATACAAACAAATCCATCAAAAAATGTCATCTGTTCAAGCATTTTAGCATAGCTGGTGTCTGTGATCCATGACTTTTTTTTTACATTATCTAAAACACTCATGAGTCAGAAGAGCCATAAGTCTTTCCTAAAATTTCCAGTTCATTTTTAAGGTAAAGAATCAAGGAATAAATAAATTGGCATCTTAAATACATGGTGATGCTTCTCCTTGTGGCATCTTGAAGATGTGGCACTGCTCCTTGTGGCACCTTGAACACACAGTAATACTTCTCCTTGTGGCACAATTTACTTGTAGTCTTTAGATTGCCCCTCAGGCACATGTGATTTCAGAAGTGGATGAGAAGGGTGGTTGGGATCCAGACAGCTCACTGCAATTTTAGCTCTCTTGGAGTTCCACTCCCTGTGGGCTCAGCACCCCACAGTGGGGACACTGCTGATGGACTTGTTGGGCTGATCTCTGGCATCAGAGAATTTCCAGTGATGGTTTCTTCCTGTAGTAATGTCCTTCTGCTTCTGGAAGGATCCATCCAGGAAAATGGAAATTTTTACCCAAAAATCCAGAACTGTGTCTCACACTTGTGTTACAAAAATCCCAGTAGCTGCATTTCTATAATTATTTTCCAGGAAAGCCTAACATGGTAATGACTTCAACTTGGAATTTGCATCTGTCCTGTGATAAATACCTTGAGAAAAGCCTTATCTTTGTATTCATATTTGTGCCCTTAATTGCAATCAATATGGTGTGAAACAATTTGATTCCTGCATATACTGCATTATCTGCTATAAGAATAAACTACAGTGCAGATTATGCAAATGCTGTTATATAAGGGCAGCAGTTACTGCAGTGTCTTCCCTAGTATATATCAGTGTACTGTAGCAATTAAACAGCACAGTGAAGCCATAGCAATTACCATTCTAAATTATAATAAGCAATTCAATATACACTATAGGATAAATCATTTCCTTATAGCAAGCACTGTATATGGGCTTCAGTTTTTATTCTAAAGCCCTTATTACTTGTCATCTGAACACTGTGCCACATGATTTATACTGCATGCTTGTACTTTCAATGCATATTTATTATATGACTTCTGCAAAAAAATGCCTATAATGATTGTAACTGTGTTAACTTACTATCAGTTTGCAGTGATATCCTAAAAAAAGAAACCCATGGTGTAGTGGGAAGGAGAGGTACCCTGTGAATTATTTTTTGCATTTAAACCCACCCAGAACTAGACATAACCTTCATATAATCTGAAGCTTAATAAAGCTAGCTCCCTATAATTTTAGGGGATTTAATTCAGAATCAAACACATGAACTACTAAGCTAAATTCTATTCCATTTTAGAATCAGCTTTCTTTCTAGCTAGTAAACAGATTCCTACTAAAACTTGTGCATGATTTTAATTACAGATAAGTTTCTCTTTAAAGGCCACAGCATTCATGCTCAGGTTGCTAAGCTGAATTCAATACATCTATATGTTAAAGGTAGCAAGCTAATGTGTAAACAGGGAAAATATTGGAACCAATTGCTGTTAATTTGGTTTTGATCAATTCACATTGACTGCACTTTACATGCAAATGAGAAGTGTGTTGGATTATTCCATCTGAAAATAGCTGAGATAATGAACTCTTTCTAAAAATTAAAAAAAAAAAAGGAAAAAATAAAAAAAGAAACTGCAGAAAGAGAAGGTGGAAAGGCCTGTGTTCAAAGAGAAGCAAAGAATTACTGAACAATTACAACTTAGGACAGCTTAGTGTAGTACAGATCTATGGAGCTGTTGTGTAGGGGCTCAAGTGGCAAATTCTAGATCTTATTTAGAGTATAATGATATCTTATGTGTTAGGACTACTAAAAATTTATTATCAAATTTAAAATTACTTTGTGTAAACCTGGTAAATGTGGAAAAGCAAATATAAAGCATGTAAAATGTTAAACCAGACAAAAATAAAAAAGAATAAATGTGGAAGCTGCCATTTGGTAACCTCAAATCTCAAAAAAAAAAATTGTTTTATGGCTGGATATCAGGCAAAAAAATATGTCCTCTTCTTTAACTTTACATATCTGTAGTCCCACCAAAGTAGGAAAAATATTTTGCATTCATGGCAGTTGAGCTTTTAGGAGAACAAGGGAGCTTTTAACATCCTAATGACTTGAACAGTACATCAAAATGTGTGAAGACAGTTTTTTGAACATTAATTCTTTTCTCAGTACTAATATAACCTTAAATGACCCAGAAAGGGAAGTAACCAAAATTGTGAGGGGTTGTGAAAACAAGAAGGACATAGATATACTTAGCTGGTTAAGTTAGAAACGTGACAAGAAATTAGCAAATGAGATGAAGTCGTGAAAAATGCAGAACTGGACGCTAATCCATCAGGAAAACATCCAAAGCAGATTTCATATCAGGAGAAAAGAAGCTGGAAAGCAACAATTACCCTGGAGTATATTACACGTGAAATAATTCTCTTAGAAGCACATGGGTTTCAGCAGATATTTCAGCTCATGGTGAAATGAGGGAGCTCCACTTAAAAGCCTGTAAAAAGGAAAAAACCACTGGGGGTATGAGAAAGTTGGCAGGTTGTATGGCTCAGTCTGCAGCTTCAGCATCTCCTCATTTGGAGCAGGAACTTTGCTTGGGAGCAGGGCTGATGTGGGAGTTGTAATCAATGAACAACAGATTCAGCTGGGTTGTGTGCCAAATTAATATATTCACTGTGTTTCAGTTATTATTGCTAGCTTCCAAAATGCCAAGCATCCCCTCAAAAGATCAGAAATGTATGAAAAGGGTGTGGCCTCATCATCACATCCTGCTCTTCAACAGCTTGTGAGGGAAGGTTCAGTTATGAGAACAATTATTTTGTGAAAAAATGTCCAAGTCAGTTCAAATATTGTTGGAAAACTTGCTTTAAAAAGTTTAAAGAACTGACCTTATAAGTTATTTTTGGTCCTCCCAGTATTTTTTACTTAAAAGTTCTACTGGATTTTTGCTTTTTTCATGCTGACAGTCTGCAGGCTCATAGGCTTCTTGCTGATTTCTCTGGGTGTGGATTCAGGGGGCATACAGCAAATTTGTGTGGGTAGCTCTGAGCACTAAATTCCATTTAGCTAGAAAATAGGCATAGTTTAAAGAAACCAAACTGAAGGATTAGATCATGCCTGTGCTTGTCAACTCTGATATACAGTTTCTATCTCTTTGCATGAGAGGAAGAATTCATCTCTGTCATCTTGAGCACTCTGCTAAGGCTGCTGGAAGGCATCTGTGGAGTTTGTGGTGTGGTGCAGGTTTTTGTCTGCTGACCTAGACCATAACCCTCAAAATTCACAGGCAGGTCTATTAAGGCTTCTCTTGGGACACGTGTGACAGAGCAGCAACTCTGTTTTATGAAAGCAACACTGAATGCTTTCAGATCAAATCGATCCTTTGAGGCAAAATGATCAATATCCAAGACATAGGAGAGTTGAGTTTGCATAACTTCTAAAGAATATTTCCATGAAACACCTACTTGGTGGGTGTCCATGGTGTTGCACGAGGTTCTGGAGACTTCCTTGACTCCTTTTCAGATGCCTCATGTTTACACTGAATTTCTTGGGTGTAAATGCTCTCTCCTGAGGTTTTGTAGGTTTCCATAGGGCCACAAAGTAGAGGATAAAAACAGAAGCAAAATGCCTTTCTGGCTGGATGCCTATTTATTCCACTGCTTGAGAGGAAGGGTCCTGGTGGTGGCTGTCCATGAAGGCTCTGAGGAGTTAATATTGTGGTCATGCTTCCAGGGAGGGATCTGTTTCTGTAGTGTTATTCCTAACTAAATGCTGTTGTGTAATATGGACCTCCTTGCAACATGAAAAAAAGATGTCCTGGTCATTCTGGAACTTTCTTAAGATATAAGTCACAACATCTTCTTCTACAAGAAAGATATTATGGTAGTAACCTGAAAAATCATTGCTGATACACCCCAGAATTTACAATCTTTATAAAGAATTTGTCTGGAATATCCTGCATGAGGACCCCCAGACTCCTTTGGCAGAGTGTCCTGTTTGTGGCATTTGTGCCATGTCACGGATACCAGCTCTCCAAGCTTTCTGAGCTTGTTCTGGACAACCTCTTCAGTCCAGTTAGTGCCTGACCTGCTCAGTGAGCTCTGGGGAAACTGTTAGCCAGTCCATCCTCAACTGGATTTAAGTGGAATGTTAATTTGTGGGCTGTCCTATAAACACCCTCTGTCTCTTTGGATGGCATTTCTTTCCATCAAAGGTGATCTCAGTTGTGTTTATTTTTGGGTCAATGATTTCTGAAATCTCTAATCATAACATGGCCTTTTCCAATTTTTTTTTTCCCATCTACAAGTTCTTAGCCTCAACGGCAGATTTTAACACAACCAACAGTCTTGTTTCCTTTTTACTTTTTTCTTATTGTTAAAAGCTTTTCTCTACTTATGTCATCCTTTCTTATCACATGCTGGCTTGTGGACTTGCATCTGGATTAAAAATAACAAAAAGTTCCACTTGTTTCTGAGGTGATAGCCTGCCTCATCTGCTGTTGCAGCAGTGATTAATTGATCTGGGCTACTGGTCAGGCACCCCTTATGCAGTGTTCACACCACTGGTACTTGGTAAATATATGAAAGACATATGCAATGCATTTGTGGGGTTTGCTGTGAGGTGTTGCATTCCAAGTTCTGCTCTTTTATTTTTGTGGAATTTGGCCTCCAGTGTTTCCCCTGGCTGAAGTCCCTTGATCTTTTGGATTCTTTGTTTCTGTGCTTGGTCCCAAAACACTTCTGGACTAGGTGATATCCTTTGGTGGAGAAATTCTCATTTCTTTTGTCTAAGAGCAAAAGAAGTGGGCCCAATTCTTTTGTCTAAGAGTTTTATGCTATAATTGGTTGTAGTATCTTGTGTCCTTTTGCCATGGAACCACATACCACCTTGATTTTCTTGTCTGGGAATGGCCTTGCATGATTTGCTTTTTTGCCTTAAATCAATTAGATATGTTTCTCTTTCCTGTTTTTGCCTTTTTTATTTTTTTTTTCCTCTTTGTTTTTGATTCTCTTAAAAATATTCCATTTTCATTTCCACTGTACAACTACTAAAAATAAAGCCAGGAGCTGAATCAGCATTTGATAACTCTCTCTCTTTTCCTAGTACTTTCTGCTTATAGATGGTCTGCTATCCTACACCTTTTCCCTCCCAAAGGCTGATTTTTTACCTGTGTCATTGTACCAGTATTATTGCTTGGTTTGTGGTTTTTTTAGTTGACTTTGCTATTTTTGGGAGCAGCTTTCCTTCACACAAAGGCCTTCTTCCAATGGCTGCAGTTTATATGGGGATTTATTTATAATTGTTTTATTTCTAGGTGGACTGGGGGAGTAGATTGTCTTATATTGCCAGTGTCATTTAAAATAGCAATAGTATAAAGCAAAATAAGGTCTTCTAATTTTTAGTGACATTTATTGTATTTTTGAATGCATGATGCCTTTGGTGAAACTCTTTTTCTATTAATAGAATGTTTTCTTATTTCTTCCCCCCTCTCATAAAAGTTTACTTATAATAATTTTGTAAACCCAGCAGCAAAATATAGGTGCCAGGCCTTGAAAGTCTTTTACAGTGGTTTTTTAACAATGTACATATTGTAGGTATGTGATTTTTCACTGGTAAATGAAAATGCCAGGAACTTACTATAGGTTACTACAACTTTGCCTGTAATAACTTTAAATCCCATTATGATATCTCATTTTGCAGCATGCTTTGTTTCTAAGAGCAATATATAAAGGGAATAGCCTGAAAGTTACCATCCTTGGGAGTAAAGATTTCAGAGCAAATACAGCAGTTTTACACAGAAGGGAAAAGGCAGCAGAGGATGATTGTTTAAGCCCTGGGTCATCTGCTGGAAGTCCCTGGCTTTCCTTGTATTGTGGAATACATAATTTAAATTTATTTACACTGAATCCTTTTGTAATGCTTTACCTGTGGTTGGGTTGTACAAGAAGATGAAGAGGAAGAAGAATAAGAAGAAGGAGGAGAAGGAGGAGGAAGAAGGAGAGGAAGAAGGAGAAGAAGAAGAAGAAGAAGAAGAAGAAGAAGAAGAAGAAGAAGAAGAAGAAGAAGAATTAGAATTAGAATTAGAAGAAGAAGAAGAAGAAGAATTAGAATTAGAATTAGAAGAAGAAGAAGAAGAAGAAGAAGAAGAAGAAGAAGAAGAAGAAGAAGGAGAAGAAGATGGAGAAGGAGAAGCAGATGGAGAAGAAGGAGAAGGACAAGGAGAAGGAGGAGGACAAGGACAAGGACAAAGACAAGGACAAGAAGGAGGAGAAGGAGAAGGAGCCACATGAGGCTTCTCTAGGAACAGATGTGTTATCTAGGGCCTGGATAGGCTGCAGCATGTTCTACATTTTATACAAAAGAGTAACCCCTCCGTGGGAATTCAGAGCAGTGCATGGGATTCTCTCCAGCATTAAAGGTGATGTAAAATGCAGATAAAGAGGACAACAAGCAATAGAACTGTGGAAGGTCAATTATCATACTTATTCTCCATAAGCAGGCTCTTTATATGTTGCATGGCCTTGAGTCTCTCTCCATGTTTTATGTTTTTGAGCTGATAAAGGAGTGAATTCCAGAACTATGCAAAATCCTGCTTGGATTTCAGACTCTCTAGCATGCAAACCCCTAGATACCTCTCTGCTGTTGTTCCAAAATGAAATATGTTCCAACCACTCTGGGCTCTTCAATGTGTAAGGGCTTTTCTGCATTGGGAACTGACTGTGATTTATTTTCCTCCTGCTGAAAATGGTGCAGACCAGGATATTTTCATAATTGAGAATAAATTAGTCAAGCAAATAAATTTTCATATATCTCTTTAAATAAAAGAGCATAGAGCATCTTTGAGAGTTTATCCCCAATTATGGGGAATAGCTTAAGGACTGTGTTTGAGAATAAAGGAATCCAGCTCCCCTTTCTTAGGGGAAAGTTGCTGGAAGTTTGTGACCAGCTTTGTTTCTGGCTTCTGAGATTAATTATTCCTTCCACACTGCAGGCAAGCTTCTGGTACAGGACTGCAATTTCCTCAAAGACTGGCTCCAAGTTCACAATTTTTTGGATTGGCTTTGTTACCCCATCACAGACATTCATATTAAAATCTTAATTTCATAATATAGGGAGTATTGCTGTGAAAGATGTATGAAATATTCAAAGTTAAAAACTAATTCAACCCCTTGGTGAGACTTCTCAGGTAAGACCTTTGATTGCAAATTGTTCTTGATGGAAGAACAGCCACTGCAAAAAAAAACAGATCTCTTATCTTGTCTCTGTATCTCCCACAGCTTCATCTTTGAAGCTGATACTTCAGCCTGTAGTCCTGGGGATGATGTCTACAAAATGGTCCCAACCTCACCCTGTCTGTCCCATCTCATTGCTCATCTGCTGGGGAACAGGAGCTGAATCAGGACAGCAAAATGGCCCACAATTTATACCCTGTTTCTTTTGGCTTCCCAGAGGAACTAGCTTTAACATTTGACAAAATCAGTGTAGCAGCTTGTTGTATGAAGCAGAAACACCAAGATCAATTTTAGACTATAATGATGAGGTTTAAATGTTCTCAAAATACCATTAAATGTTTGTTTTTTCCTAATATACTATAAAAAAATATAGACTTGAACACTGTTGTTAGTTGATATGGTGAAACTGATAACAATAATCCATTGAAGGATGTGTCCATGCTAAATCCTTTTATAGAGAATTTTCACTTTTTTTTTTTTTTCCAATTACACATTTTCATTCTTCTAATATATTAAGAAAAGCTTGGATTCCTTAATAGGTGTCTGCACAGCATGTGGTCTTGACAGAGCTAGGAACAACAATTGCTATGTTTTTAAAATGGAATGCTTTGTAAATTGTTAGATTAACCACCATTTTAATATAATTTTTTTTTGCAAGTATTGGTTTGATAGTTCACAATAACGTGTAAATGTTAAATTAAGCTAACCTATTTGTTTTTGTCCTGGCACAATTTCACAAAATATAAAACCATTTTTATAACAGCATGGGGCTAATACACTGATTATCTTTCCATGTAGAGCCAGAAAAAGGCAAATTGGGAAAGAAGTCTGTGAAGATTTTTGTAATGGAATAAGCTTAAAAGTAAAATTTCATGCCAAGCAATTTGCGCTGTATTTTTCAGGCTCGTGCCATAGTTGCAAATGAAACTTATTTTCAAGTCTTTTCATAGAATAATAGAATCATAGAACAGTTTGTGTTGGAAAGGACCTTAAGGATCACCTCATTCCAACCCCCTTTGGCTGGACCAGGCTGCTCAGAGCCCCATCCAGGCTGGATGCTTCCAGGAGAGGGAACAATCCACACACGGTTGATTTCTCACATGTCCCACAGACACAGATGGCCATGGACCATCTATGTGGAGTCACTTTGTGTATATTTTATTTTCTGCAAGTTGAAATTTTAAAAGAAAGACTTTATCCAGAAGAAATAGTCATGTGGAGGAGCTTCAGACCTTCAGGCACTTCAAGTCTTCTTGCTCTGGGCAAATCTTACAGATCTTGTCTTAATTTTAGAATTACTTCACTGTGTTCACGCAGGACTGAGTACCCTCTGGAAGCAACTTTGGCTGGTGGCATCCCTCAGGCTTCTTTTTGTTTCTTAAATATTATGTTAAGACTCCTATTTCAGGCAAACCTTCAAGGTACAAGTAATCCTCAAGTGCTGGTTTTATGTAACCAGGGCCAGGTTGTATCCCATGAATGTGGGAGAATTCGTTTTTCAGCTGAGTAGTGCATCAGTGAATCTCACCTTCATCTACCTTCATCTTCAGACAGATCCAATCATAGACCTACAGCTAGCCATGGTACTGTTCAGCTTCAGAAAATACTTTATTTTTATTGTCACTGTGCACCTGCAGGCTCAGTTCAAGTCAGCTGTAGGTGACAGGGTAATAAAAGGATACAATAGGGGAGAGTGCCTGAGGGCACAGACACTCTGATTTTGCCAGAGGAGGCTTAGGGAGATCTGATGTTGTCCCAAACATCTTAGGAAGGTTTTTTTTACAGGTTTCAGTGGATTCATCCAATAATACAGAACTGCACAGGCAGACAGTCAGGTCATGCAGTTACTGTTGTCCCTTCTGGTCCTTGTCCTGAGGGACTCTGGTCTCAACCATAACTCTTGCAATTCTCCAGAGAGGTCTTGCCAGCTGACCTTCACACTGTGGCCTCACTGATGAATTAACTCCATGCACAACTAAACATCTGTGCTGGTACTGTTGTATTGTTTCTCTGTCACCCAACTAAACCTCTGTGCTGGTACTGTTGTATTGTTTCTCTGTCACCCACCTAAACCTCTGTGCTGGTACTGTTGTATTGTTTCTCTGTCACCCAAAGCACCAGAGACTGGTTGTTGGGGAGCCATAACACCAAACAGGTGGCACAGATGATTCTGTCAAGTGTTTTTCTGAAGTCATTTTGGCTGAACAATTTCCTTGCAGACCTAATTGGAAGGAATGCCTGAAGATCTGTGGTCTTTCTTTGCAACAGGGAGGATGGTTTGGCTGCTGGACACATCAAATAACCCCTGCATCATTTTTGGACTCTTGACTGGGTTCCTGCTTGTTGCATGCATTCCTGTTTCAGAGGAATAGAGACAAAAGTATCTAACATTGTTCTGGACTAGTAACAGGCTGTCTGAATGACACTTATTTGCCAGCCAAATACTGGGGAGATTAGAAGAACTAGAATCACTTCCCTCCTAAACATCTGTGAAACTCATTAGAAAAATTGCTCATTTTCCACAGAATCCCAACCATGAGTTAGTGAAGGATGGAGTGGTGTGCTTTGCATTTTGACTAGAACTCTTTGTTTTATTACAACAGTAATGAATTTTACATCAGCATTTCTTAGGAGTAGTGGCATATCATGAAACACTGTATTTTCCTCATGTTCATGGAATGGTTTTGGATTACTTACTAAGCTTCAGGAAGCATGGTGGAAGCTGTTGCACTAAATGCTAGAGGAAACTTTGATCCATCAGACACAATGATGTAGTTTGTTCTGAAAGATCTGTGTCCTGTTATCATGAAGAGCCCAGTCCTGTGCCAGGTAAAGAAAACATGCTGGTTTTGACTCATCATGGGAAACCAGGAGCTGAAAGCATTGGATACTTTCTTGGACTTGGTGCTTTTCTGGTCTTCTGTTTCTCTTTACAGGGGCAGTAGCTGAGGACAGATTGATGAGGAAACCGTATTTATTGTATCATTTGCAAATGCTAATGCCAGCAGCAAATTCTGGGGCACACTGTGGCCAAAGAATGAGATTAGAAAACAATCTGGGCTGATTTACGGGGAACATAATAATTTTTTTCTTTTCCATGTTCCAAGCTCATGGCTTTGCTCATCAGTAAATTGATTAATTGGACATATTTGAGTGTGTTTTCACAAAAATGTTTGAGCTATATGATGCCCCCCCACACACTTTTTTTCCCCTGCAAACTGCCATCACCAGTGATTTGGAAGTGTAGAAAATAGTATTATAAGGGAACAGATGCGAACAAAAGGGGTGAAATTGAATGTATTAGTATTCAGCAGTCTGCTTTTGATTACCTCTGACTGGAAAATATTTGGGAGCCACCAGGGTCCCCTCAAGTGTTATGATTTCGTAAATTCAACCCTCGTGTGTTGGGATTCAGGCTCCCTTATTGAAATTGAATTGATATTTTGTAAACTTCATTTGTGAATAATGTGATCTGACAGGGACAAATGCGAGGGAGAATTGTTTTCAAACCTTCTCCAAATGAAACTTATTATTGGGTAAATACGGATTTCTTTGTCTCTTTTCCTCTCTTTCTATCCTGAGCGTCTTCATGGCCTGAATATGTATCAACTTTTCCAAGGTAATTGAATTGATTCAGTCATGTGTGGGCAACAGAAATGGGCAATAGAATATATTCCTGATGGGGAAAAATTGAAAAGTAGAAGGATTTCTACTCAGGTGCAGGGCTGGGAGGGTCACAGTGCTATCAGAGGAGAGAGACACGCAGGAGCTTCTTTCTGATTATCTCAGCTTTGGCCATTCTCTCCCTCAATAATCGCCCTCTGATATAACGCCGGCTTTCCAATTTTGCTGGCCAGCACCATGCCTCAGATGTGTTACATATTAATTTCCCTTTGCAGAAAATTTGCCAAGCTTTAGCTCAAATTCAGTTAGTCGGATTGATGAAAGTGGCAAAAGGATACGACATTTACTGATTCTCCCTTTTCACCTTTGATTAACTCAACCTGTGAATTATTCTTGCCCTGTCAGTGTGCCATTAAACGAGCTGGGGCCAAGGTTGCAAGTTCATACTTTCTGATGTAACTGAGAGAAAATGCGTTGAGCCATGATTTGTCTGACAGAGACCTAGGATCATTTCAATGCTGTGTTGCCATTATTTTAACAGGTCAACTCTTGGTGAAATAAAGAAACAAAAACAAAATGCTCCATCTTCCTCCTCATAATCCTAATTTCTAGCTCATATCTCTGGCACCTGCTAGTTCCCAATGGTTCTCTTGTGGAAGAAGTCATTGTCCTTGTTCCAGATGGACTGGAAAAGTCCATCCCTCCCTGTATTGCTTGATATTTTCAAATTAAATCTTGTTAGTCTGTAGTGTTTGTATCCCATAGGGATTACTGCCACAGGCTGGAATCTATATACCTAACTATTTCCCCCCCCCTTTTTTTTTTGCTCTGCCATCACATTTCAGTTTGATCTCTTTTGAAAACACTAATCCCTGCTGCATCATAGCACTCTATCAACGAAATCAAAGGGAGAGAACTCCCTTTCCATGTCTTCTTCTGTTACTGCCCTGCTTTGACAAATCACGTCCAGGTTTTGGCTGCTTTTTTCACTTGATGAGAGTCTTAATTTGTTTCTTGTAAAGTTCAGGGGTTTCTAGATGGTGCAATAGAAACTTTAATGTTGCCATTACAGCTTGTTTATCAGGAAGATTGTCAGTTTTGATTGTCAAGTTAGGCAATGTGTTTAAAAGACATTTTCCATAATGATGTTGGGCATGTATAGAGACTTTTCAAGATTCCAGATGTGTTTCAGTCTGTGCAGCTTTGGTGACTGTGGCCTTGAGCAAAGGGGAAAGATTTGGGTTAAAGTGGCAGGAGGCAATGAATTAATAACTTTTGTCCCTATGTTTTCTGCTGAAAAGTGTGCCATGAATAATTTGCCCTCTGGGCCGTGCAGTAAGGATCCATAGTTGACAAGCCCACACAGATTTGTCTGTGTCACAGTGTCCTCATGCTGCCAGGAACTCATGGAAACCTCCATGCAGCTCTCATGATTTTTGAGCAGTCTCAGAATCTGAAATAGCAGTGAAACACAGTGAGAGAGTTGGCTGTCATTAGCTGATCTTTCCATGCTACTTCTGGTAAATCCTTACCAAACACAGGAGAGATCTGGATTTGGTTCCTTCTGTGCATGACTCAATAGAACTTTTACCAGAAATTCTTTCTGAGAGATTTATCACAAAAATATTCCTCTCTCTTTTTTTCCCCTCCCATAAACTACATTTCTGGTTATACCCAAAGGCACAATTTGGAGAATGTCTAATGAGAACTCTCCTATCTTTTCTTAGGTGCGTGTCTGCCATTTGCAAATGATGCACTTCTAGACATCCATCATAGCCCTGAAATATCTAGTTTTAAAGTGTCTCCTTTCTAGGAGAGCTGGAGTTGTTCAGAACTGCAGTCTTGTCTGCCTCACTCTTTCCTGTATAATATATATATCAGCTTATAGCTGTTGAGTAGAAAGAATTGTTGAAAGTAGAGAGCAGTGAGGAGAGGAATTGGTGCGCTGAACTCTCCGGGAAGGGTTTCCAGCTGACATGCAGGAAATATTGCTCGTGGCTCTTCCATCACTCAGTGAACACAATTGGCTTTCTGTAATTTTCCACAACCAAACTGGGCTTCCCCAGGTCAGCAGCCCGGATGTACAAAATTGTCAAGACAAAGCATAAAACGCCCTCGCAATAACCCGTGTGACTGCAAGTGTAATGTACACATACTCCTAACAGCCATTCCTTGTAGAAAGTCACCTTTGGAAAGTACTAAAATCACTGACTATTAATAATGAGGCCTACATTGCAAATTAGGTTATTTTAAATACGTCAAACAACTTTCTCAAATAGAAAAGAAAAAAAATAAAAAGAAATTATATTTGTCATGGTAATGTTTTCTATCTTTATATAAGTTATTAATTTGTATACTTAAAAAAAAATTGAGTCTGTTCGTAGGAGCACTTTATATTCTCTCAGGCTTAAAAGAGCTCTAGCTATGGCCTGCTAACTCTTATGGCCATGAAGAATGCATGTCTTGGTTATAAATGGTATCCACTTTAGCTTCATAGCTTAGAGCTGAATAAACACAGAATCACTGAATTGTACTCAATGGCTCTGTTTATACTGTATTTTGTTAGCATCTGACATAAATCAAGTGTGATTTGATTGACTATACCCAAAGTAGAGCTGGAATAAAATAATGAGGGCGTTTGTTAGCAGAGCTGCCAGTCTTTAGTAGTAATGACATTTAACGTAATAGGTAGCTGGTAGGTTAAAATGTGCTTTTTATTTGTTGTACATACATTTTATAAAAGAAAGATGTAGTAAGGCCCAGGGTGCAATTTTTCACACCACCCCTCCAGATAGGAAGCTAATTAAAAACAAGGCAAAAAACTGATCATGAATGAATGCATTGGCCATTGTTTAGTGTTATACAGAACTGTACAAAAAAGATCATTAAATTCCATTCATCACTTTGGCTTTAAATTGATGCAAAAGACTTGTGCTTCTGTGCATAAGGTGTAGGCTAAGTAGGAAGGGTGTTAAATCAGTTTGAAAGTCTTGGGGAAGAAAATATTTAGCAAGAGAAATAATAAAGGACAGAATATGATAATATTGCTGTAAGGAGTGTTAGCTCGTTTGTTTTGAATGCAATTCTGAAAGGTCAAGATGGAGGCAATATAAATGTTAATACTTAAATCCAAAAGGTTTGAATTTTTCAGTTCAGGTACTTGGTGTCATTACAATAACCAAATAAATTTTTATTATCTTCAGGTTTAAAAGTCTGTTTTAAAAAGTCTATTGCTATAAATTTTAGAATTAATGACTTAAGAAACTGTAAAACACTGTTTTAAAGTGGAATTTAGACTAGATGTTTACAATTTAGATTTTGACTGGTTACTAATTTTTTTTTTTAGTGTATTAAACCTCTTGAATGTTTCTCCATGTATTGGCTGGAACAGCTGAACAGACTGTGAGCAAGTGCACTTGGATGCTAATTAACTGATTTGCGTAAAGCTATTTTCTACAGGCATTGAGAGCATACAATCATTATGGCCATAAAAATTGACTTCTGTTTGTTACACACACTTCTACTGGAGTCATAAAAATTATTCTTGGCTCTCATGTGTGCATGTAGCTACAAACTGCTATTAACACTGCCACTTGCACTTTGTCATAAAATACTAATTGCTTATTGACCAGGTCACAGAATTTGGGCAAAAAGTAGATCTAATACAAATAATGAAGTCTGGAAACCATCCTGCTTCCTCTAACTACACAGAGTGTGGTTCAAACCCTGAAAAGAGATCCTGTGACCTGGACACATGTTCCACAAAAGGGTGTGGGTCACAGAGGGGACGGTTTGCACAGTTTCGTACTTGAAACTGCTTCTCTTCACAGCATCAGGGCAATCTTTGTGGAAATATGGTTTTCCCCAGACTCAATGCAGCCCTGTAGAAGGAGCAGCCCTGTAGAGAACAGGCCTGGCAAGGCATTTGCATTAAAATAGCCAAGCAAGCTGCATCCATGTTCTTCCTACTGAATTTCATCCTGCGTTATTAAGTATTGCTTGTGTTCCTGACTAAGTCCTCAGTGCAAAGGTGCTGAAAACCACAGAGATTTCAAGGGCATGAGGAGGTGTTAGGAGCCAGTGAATTAATGCACAGGAGTTCACTTCCTGCTGCATCCTCATCCTGCACAAAACCAAGTTGGCCCAAAAAGAAGGAAGGGCTTCCCAGCAATGTAAGTGAAGGTAAAAGGCAAGGTGATGAAGAGTCGGAAGGAAAAGGGAGAGTGAAACTTTCCAAACACTGTCTTTACAAAGTGTTGGTCTGTGCTGCCATGTACCCATGTGTGCTTTGTTCACTGTTGTGCTCAGGTGGGCTGGCAGATGTGTGGTGACATGGGTGCAAGTGGCTCTGCTCAAGTCCCTGTGCAGACAGGAGGGTGTCACCTTCATATTTTCTGGAAAAATCCCCTTGCCCAGGATTCTTCTTCTGGGGAGCTGAGAAGCCTCAGAGAAAAAAGAAAACAATAATTATCTGATTTGCTTCTCCTATGTTTTGCTGCTTTGGAATGTGTTTGGACAGTGTTTACCAACAGGTGGTTGTTTCATTGGTTTCATGTGAATTGTTTTGACTCAATGGCCAATCAGAGCCAAGCTGTGTCGAGACTCTGGAAGGAGTCAGGAGTTTTCATCATTATCTTTTAGCTTTCTATAAGTATCCTTTCTCTATTCTTTAGGAGAGTTTAGTATAGTATTCTTTAATATAATATAGTATCTTAAGATAATAATTTAGCCTTCTGTGAACATGGAGTCAGTTTCATAATTTCTTCCTCTGTCTGGGAACCCCGCAAATACAAGAAGAGGGCTGGGTAGAAAGGTGCAGCCAGAAATCCCTGTTCAAAGGAACAATGACAATATTGCTCATTTGAGAGCTGTGGTGAAAACTTATTTTGTCCTGAAGTTGGTGTAAAGTCTTTCACCCATGTTGGTCCACATTGGAGATGTTCAATACCAAAATGTCATCAGTTTGTCATGATAAGCACCAGCCTCAGTGCAGCATGCATGGTAATCAGACTCAGTATTTGGAGGGGAATAAGGCCAGGGTTCTGTTCTATCCCTGGTGCCCTTTGGTTGATGGTGCTCCAGGAGACATCCAGCAGATGAGAACACACAAGAGAGCCAGTGACAGCCCTGGGGCTGTGGGCTGCAAGGTGTTTTAATGAAAATATCAGCCACTTGGCACAACTGGGTCCATTTCAGTAAGTAAATAAGTGAGTTTTGAGGCAATTTAATGAGTCAGCTGAGGAAAACTTTACCAATGTCCAAAGATGCCTCTGACTCTCTCAAAGGCAGAGATCTCCCCCAGCTTCAGGGAGGTGATGGAAGGAGGGGAGTTTTGGTCTCTTTCATTCTGTTGCTTCCAAAGCACTCCACTTTTTTTACAACTCTACTACTGCAGGGGAGGAAGTGTCACATTCATCAATGGATTATGCAGCAGTACCTGACCACTGAAAACAAGGAAAAAACACTGTTGCTATGCTGTTCATAACTCTGGTTCTGAACAGCTTCTCAAAGCAATTTGAAAGAAAGTAGAAGTATCAAGTGGAAAACAAACATCTCTGGATTGAATCCCTTCATAAAGATGCTATTTTTTCATGATAACAATCTCATTTCTCACACACAGCCGCTGTAGGGGCTGCTTTATTGTCTCTAAGAGGTTTAAAATGAGAGTGATGCAAAAATACTCACTTGCTGTTAAAGATCAAGGCATCAAGTGACATATTTAGTGCTGGGGTTTTTTTGGGGGTAATAAGGTTATCAGTTCAGAAGTTTATAGCTTAAACTCATCCTTTGGTGTCTTCATTTAGCTGCTAGGTCAAGGGAGTGTTTCAGAGCAGTCTATAGCCCAGACAGTGCCACGTCATCTGTACAATGGTCCTAAAAATCCATGGTTTCAAAAATGTATTCTAAAGGTAATACCTATTTCAAGCCATGATTGGCATAAGCTGACTTCCAAGGGCTGAACATCCTCCTTTTTTCCCTGAAGTTAACAGAGTTGCATTAGGATACGATGAGCACCAGGAAAATCTGATCACTGGAAACAATGGCAGAGACCATGAACACAACCTGGTGGAGTAAGTCCAGATGTGTGATCAATTGTCTTAGTGATCATGGTGAAGCAGTGGAAATTATTACCTGTCACATTCCATGTTTTTAAAGATGAGCTAAATGGTTTGTACTGCACATCTTGCTATCCTGCCAAGGTACAGGAAGGTGCAATACCAGGTCACTCTACATAGTGTCACAGTGTAACACACAGGAGCAGATCTTTCCAAGACATCTCATCATCAGAAATCCTGAGAAGTTGGCTTTGCTCCCAGAAAAAAAATAAAACAACCAAAGAAACCAGAATTTCATTCCTTTGAATGGAAAGGGCTCAAGCCAATAACTCAGAGCTCAGGTGAGATCTTGGCCTCAGGAGGATTTGCTACCTGGTTCTTACAATTTTATTGCTGTGTTTCACTGTCCTGTTTGTTTTCCTAAAGTCCAAGTTTTCAGGTCAGAAATGTGATTTGAATATGGTGTTTTCTTTTCTTCTGGCTAATTTTCTCCAGCATTTAGAAAGCCTGTTTTTTCAGACCACTGTTCCATGACAATTCATCTTCTATTAAGATATCTATGCTTATTGAGACTTTTTAAAACTTCAGGTGGGCACCTAAAGTGCCTTTGAAATTTAGTGTGCCATAGGTTGAGCATGATCATAATGATCTGACAGCTGCTGTTTAAAAAAATTGATTCAATTTCATTTAAGACAAAATTTGCAAAGCCTTGTGGAGTTATGTGTATTCAACACACACACATTTTATTGCAAATTGGGTATTTTACTCTTTTAGGTAGTTCTGAATATCTCAGCCTAAATTTTGTTTAGAATGATATATTTCCTTCAAGGAAATTGACCCACCACCTTTTTATGGGGAAAATGCTTCTCTCAGAAGCTCTCAGAGCTTCTCTCAGAGTGTGGTAGAATTCATCACTGATATTATGTTCTACCCACCTGCATGCAAAGCAGAGCTCTTTTTCCTTGCTTTATTTTCCCTGTTCTCTATTTCTCTTTGCAGTGTATTTACCTCAGCCACTATTACCATGCTGCTCCAATCAATACAATGTCCAGTGCCCTGTTTAATAAAGTCCTCATTTTTTTCACCCACAGGCTTTGATTTTGATGTGGACACTTCCACCATAAGCCTATACCTAATAATTAAAATCCTTGTATATTTTTTGCACAAGTTCCCTATTTTCCTTTCTGATGCATCCAGGCACTGAGAATTGTTCCCTGAAGCCAAATCTATACTTTTTATTGTTATGTGAATATTCTGCTCATACTAGATATTATGCTTTTACTTCCTATTCAATAAATATCTATGACATTCAGCTCAGCAATGAGTATTAGTCTGTCAGAACACTAATTTATGGTGGAAATAGTGTAATATCAAAAGGTTTATGGATCAGAAATGTGTAAATATGAAGTTCAATCAGTGGCTCTTCCATGAATTAAATTCTAAACAAACATTCCATTCCAAAATTTTTTCATGCATTTTTTTTAATCTGTTGTTTGAAAATTGATCTGAAATGTCAGGTGATTTATGACCTTAGGAGACTCTTATTTGACATTTTTCCTTCTGCATTTTGTGACAATATATAAGCCATCAGGTTGTTGAGGATGAGAATACATTTCAGTTACTTCATTGGGATATAGCTCAATATTAACTTTCTGGTCTGCTGTCTTACTGAACAATGCCTGTTCTTCTGACAGTTCATTTAGATATTGTCATGGTGTTGGAAGCTTTAAAGGGGTTAATGAGGTATTTATTCCATTATTGTTATTGGAAATTACAGTGTCTAGAACACTTACACAAGAAGATTAAAGATAGATGCTTTAGACCACTTTCTATAGTCTGATAGGCCATTATTTTCTGGTTCATAACACAAAATAGTACTTTTCATCAAGGAGCTCATATTCTCTAGATGATTCAAAAATTCACAGACCAAAACCAATGTAAAATATTAAGTTCCTAACACTTTTTTAACCCCAAACAAGTTAGAATGCAAATGTTTTAATCAAACAAGGTTTTAATCACACACATTTCTCTTCTGTGAGGACTAATAGTGAAAGGGGGGCCTTGACACATTGGAGTAAAGCTCCCCTAGCCTGGCATCTGCTCATGACTTAGCAAACATGGCAAACTCTGCTGCTGCTGATAGTTTGAGTTGTTTTACAAAGGATTTAAAACTTTGCTGTTTCTCTGATTTCCAACAGGAAGACATTGAGTAAAGTCTTGCCATTTTAATGTGGTTCTCTGGGGTGATGAGCTACAATTTCACACTGGAAGGACAGCACTCACAGTGTGAGTTGCATGGTGTGTTTGAGATATTTAGGATCCTGTCTCTGTACCTTTTTATTAGCATGAAAGTTCCTGCTGTACTTTTTCAATCATGAGGGCCAGGAAACCATTTCCTAGCCCTCCAATCTGTTCTGGTTGTGCAACATGGTGATGAAGCTATCAGAGATCTGTAGGGGTTTTCTTTGTGGTTTAGATTTAATAGAGCCAATCTCTGCCATCTTTCATGCTCACA
The DNA here is from genome assembly GCF_963513975.1 of Fringilla coelebs. Lineage (NCBI taxonomy): Eukaryota > Metazoa > Chordata > Aves > Passeriformes > Fringillidae > Fringilla > Fringilla coelebs. The sequence continues at coordinate 7,406,559 of NC_140032.1, forward strand.
CTACATAAGAAATTATGCAACCAGTTGTTGTATTAGATGACAGATGCCTCCTGGTAACTAGATCTGGAACACATCTAACAGCAAATGAAGAGAGAGACATCTGGGGAGAAACAGATCTCCATCCATTCAGAAAATCAAAAGCCATATGGAATGGTATTGGGAAACTTGTTTTGGCTGATCCAGCCTGAACTAGTTACCTTTCCTCAGCTGCTTGGCCACCCTTGGACAGGGGAGTTGGACAGGATCATCTCCAGAAGTCCTTCCAAACTCAACCTGTAATTCTGGGAGGAACCCTTAGAGGGTCCCCTGCCCCTCTGCCCCCCTGGGTGCGCAGGATGGGCAAGAGGCACAGCAGGACGTGCCTGGGAATCTCTGCTTCTTACAGCTCCTTCCACAGGGCAGCAGCTGTGTGTCTCCCCAGATCTGTTGAGTATTGTAAATTCAGGCAACCCTGACGAGGGGAGAGATGATGAGGGGGATGCTAACTTATCAGAATGCTAATTGATTACTTTATTATACTATATTATATTAAAGAATACTATACTATACCATACTAGAGAATGCAGAAAGGATACTTACTGAATGCTAAAAAGATAACAATGAAAACTAGTGACTCTCTCCAGAGTCCCAATACAGCTTGGCCCTGATTGGCCAAAGAGTCAAAACAACTCACAGCAGAGTCCAATGGAACAATCACCTGTGGGTGAACAATCTCCAAACACATTCCACAGGAGCACAACACAGGAGAAGCAAATGAGATAAGAATTGTTCTCCTTTTCTCTGAGGCCTCTAGCTGCCTTTCAGCTTCCCAGGAGAAAACCCTGGGTGAAGGAATCATGTTCAGGGAATGTGAATGCCACAGTTGAGAAATATGTGGCCCTTCTGCTGACAGTAGGATTTATTTCCCACACTTATTTGTTGTGAAGGGACAGGTGTGGTGCTGTTTAATTCCTCACTCTCTCATTTCCTGGATAGGCTTAAGGGCTGTACAGTCCATGGTGGATGCCATCTGTACTGTCCTGCCCAAAGTACAGCCCTTCAGTGTCACCTCAGATGTCTCTGACCGGGTCCAAGACTCTTCACCCTTAATTTGGTGTCTTTTCCTTTAAAGCATCCTTCCCTCTTTGCTTCCTCATTTTCTTCCTCGACACTCACCTGCCTTGTCCTCTGGTCAGTTACAAGATTCCACCTGTTAGAAAGAAACTTTGGTTCATCAGCATTTAGAAAATGGACTTTTTTCTAGAGGAGGGGTTTACTCAGCATTTAGTTTATGTGCCAAGCCTTACAGTAATCCTTGAGAAAGGCAACAAGATAACAGGCGGCAAAACAATATGGTATAGAGCAGAGATGTGTTGGGAGATATTCTCGTAGCAGAAAACAACTTCATTGTAACAGAAATGAGTTTTATTTTCACACAGCAATACAATGCATAATCTGATAAATTCTCAAAATAACTTTATCATCCTGGATATTATTTTGGAAAAAGTAAACATCAACTGAGAAAGTTTCTGCTAATAAACAGAAAAACCCAAACCATTTCTGGATTTGGGTATTGGTTGGGTTTTTTTTGGTTTTTTTTCCATTTATGAAGTGGGGATAGGTTATAAACCAGAAAAAAAAAAAAGTACTTGTAGCTGATACATAGCTAGCAATGCCCATTTCTACTGGCCAGCATGCCCATGTGACTATTTAATCTTCCATGGTAACTTAAGCACAAGAAAAAAGCCTTTACAGTTCAGGGCACTGCTGCCTGGCCAGAGGTTTGTAATAATTCATAGACCTTTCACTTTCATTTTTCTAGAGCTGAGGAATTACATTCTGCTATTAAAATGGCTTTGTGAGTTGCCTGCTAGGGTATATATATATTCTCACTGCTCAAAGAGATAAATAGAGCATCGTGGGGAGCAGGGACTTCTTAACAGCAGGTGCTTTAAGAGTCCATATGCCTTGAAAGAGAATATCAGTGTGCTTCCCTTCACTCATCAGCTGATTTTGCATAGGATCCTTTAAAAGATGTGGGCTAGCAAGAAGAATATATCCTCCTTGGGCAGCAGCCACATGTGTTGGTCCTTTTGTGCAAATTAAGGGTGAGAATTGTGAGTGGGTGGTTGCAGGGTGGGGCAAAGTGTGGGGTACCAGGTGCCAGATGTGGGGTGAGGAGGTCCCAGGCAGCAGCAGGTGGGCACTTTGTGGGCAGCTCAGGTGGGGTTGGGATCTGCTCAGTGATTGATTGGGGTTGGTTTCAACAGCTTGGTCACAGTGGCAGGATCTGAAGTACAACCCTGATGTGGAGAGCCGGGTAGAGCTCATGGGATTTTATAGTGCTCCAGAGTCAGAACCCTACCTAGTGTTTTTCTTTTTGATTTTCAGGGTTTATTGATTTCCCTGCTTGACTGACAAAGGCCTGGAGGAGAAAATGAGAGTTTCTGCTGGGAATTTCTTTCTTAATGGTAGACAATGCTTGTCAAAGTCTTCCAGCTATAATAGAAAATGCTTCCATTAAAGCTAACTGGGAGAACTCGGTCTGAGGAGGTTCTTGGGAGGAGGTGATTTGTGTCTATTGGTTTCCCTGCAATATATGAGCTTTGAATGGTTTGCATGTATTTGATTGCAGCTAATTGAAGACTCATGGGTCTCAAAAGAAAAGGGAATGTTGTAGACTCAACAACCAGTAATAGTCAGGATCAGATCATGGCAAAATTTAGCTTTTTGATTGAATTTTCAGGCTGCTCCCAAAAAAATGTCATGGCTCCCATTCCCTAGTTTAAACTGCTGTTCTCAAGGTAAAAGAAAGAGCCAAAAGGTAATAGCATCTCCAAGCTCTTTTATTCCTCAAGTGAGACATGGCACCAGGTGAAAAAAGATATCAAAAATACATTCCTTGGTCTTTGTGTCTTCAGACTCCAGTTTCCTCATCAGTGAGCACAGCCTTATATTCTCAGCACTTCATAGGGGGTTTTTTACATTGACTTGGACTTTCATACAAATCACAACAGCAAAGCTTTTTGCAGAATGGAGACTGTAATTCACCAGTGTCCACAGCATAAGCTGAGATTTGTGCATGCCAATAGCCATGTATGTTCCCAATAACAGTGTCATGCTCTTCTTGGCATCCTTATAAACCTTCAGACAAGTCTGCAAAAATATCTTTTCATTCAGTATTCTACTTTTCTCTGTTCCTTTTTTTTTAATAAGCCTTAAATCTTGCCCTTGCATTTTACAAATTGATAAGTGTCCTGACATTGCAGAACCTGGGGTAGATTGTATCAACCTTCATTCCTTCCCTTGCAGGTGTAGCCTTGCCAAATGTGACATGCCATTCATAACACAAACAGGATTTTACAATACAGAATACTAGGGTTTTGTTACTAGATAGAAAAGGAAGCTCAATTTTTAAGGTTATTTTGGGAGTGGGAGGAAAGAGAAGAAGTGGGTATTTATTAATTTTTGCTCCTAGTAAAAAACCTTTAGTTTTAAATTTATAGAAGAGCCTATCTTTGGCACCTAAGCTCAGCGTCTGTCTCAAGGCAGTGGAGCTGCACTGGTTCCCCCAGGCAATGCCTCAGCCCTCCAAGTGACTTGGTAATTATAAATTCTTGCAAAAAGAATACAGAGTAAATATTGTTCTGTGGGTTTGAATCTTAGGTATAATGTCTATTTCTCTGTTCATGTAATTTCATGTCCATAAGAAACAACTCTGATGAAGTCAACATAGTTAGACCAAGTTACAAATAGTTTGAAAGGAAGTCTTGGATTGATTCTGATGTATTAAATCCCACCCTATGTCTTTGCAGTGGTTATAATATGTACAGACACCATTAGTATTTTAACAAGTATCTAATGCTGATTAATAAATGTTACATATTTAATCACCGCAAATCAATGATGTCAAACAATGATGAAATCAGTGGTGCAGTAAATGCAGTAAAAAACAGGTCTCAGGATGCAGTAAATGAAGGAAAGCCCATGAGCAGTTCAGCCTAACAGAAAAATGGATGGTGCTGGTTCCAAAGTTATTTCAATAACATTTGGGTTTGGCATGATCTCTGTGATATGTAGGAGAGGTCTTCAGTTAGACGACACTGCTCTAGTTTTACTGGTGCTCCTGGGGGAAGGACAAGTTCTACAACTTGTCTATATTTTTGGTTTTCTGACTGCATACATATGATTTTAAGTCAACCTTATCTCTGGATTATCTACTGGTTTTTGCATGTTTAGCCACTTTGCATATGTCACTGCTACGTTTGCAGTTGCTGATCAAACTTTGCCAATTTGGATTACTGGAAGAAATCCTCTTGGCTGAAGTAGTTCTGCATCCAAAGATGTGATGGTCAATGCTGAAATCCTGTAACTGGGAATGCTACAGTCTGGGAGAGCTGGAAAATAGTTTCATTTTCATAACATGCAGAAAAATATGCCACAAAAATATTAATCATTAATTAAACAATTTAAGCAATGGTTTTGCTAGGATGCAGTGCAACAAAAAGGATGTAGTGGTGTAGAAAAATATCAGCCCATGATTTTTTCTTTTAGATGAAATAGTACTATTTCTATATTGACCTCTATTTTTCAGACAATACAAGTTCTAAATGATTTTTAATTTGTTTTTACTTTTCAGATATTTGGATATGGAACCTTTTGTAATAGAGCTCCATACTTGAAACAGTTGCATTTTACCAGTGATTGCTTTTAATTACTTTGCTCACTTTTTCAGGCATTTTTATTGACTAATAAATATCTGAAAAGGAAAAGGGAGTCTCTGCAGAACCTGTGTGCAGAAAAGCATTCTCCAAGGCAAGAGTGGGATCAGGCTGAATTTTGTGGTCCCTGTGAAACTATTTGCAGTTTTTACAAAACCTTCACAATTTACACTTGAAGGCATTGTGGCTGTTGTGAGTGATGGGTCATGGCCAGTTTTCCATGGCTGGCAAGTCAGGTGTCTCAAGAATTCAGTATTGAGCATTTTGCTTTGAAAGAATCAGCTTAAGAGCAGCCAAGGATGGTTACTGCTCTGCTCACTGTGTGTGTCATTTGATTGTGATTCTGGAAAGAAATTTACTAATTTCAGTACAATTCCCTGTTCTGTTGTTTACAGCACATATTTCACCCCAAACAACCCCTGTGACTTTCACAGAAGAAACAAAACTCTGAAATACCCTGTCATTTCCTTAGACTTGAGGCCATGGCTAAAGCATGAGAGTGTGATGATGGGAATTTCATGACTGATAACTGTATCATTAAAACTCAAAATTAATCACTGGGTATCACTATACTTGAAGTATTCTTGCTTGTTTAAAAAATTGATTAAACCCATCTTTAGGCAGAATATCTCTAGCAAAGGACAAATGTGGAAGAAAATTGATTTTGATTCCTTGTAACATAAAAAAAGTGATGATCATTTCTTTCCCTCCTACCAGTATGTAATCAAATATGAGCTATAAGATCAGTAACAAAATTATTCTGCTTTGAGCTGCTAACATTCTTCACCCAAACCAGAGCTTATAAGGCAAGCACTCTTGACCTGTTTTCTGTGGTTTGCTGGGTTTTCAAGAAAGAAAGACGAGTCAGAGTGGCTGCACCAAAAGCCCATGGAAAGCAATAAGTGATCTCGATGTGCTCTGTGCAGCACAGAGTCAGCTGTGAACAACTCCAAGGCACCCTTGACT
>NC_140032.1:7417224-7459724 GCF_963513975.1 Fringilla coelebs
TTTGCCAGGATTTCTTCTCCTGGGAAGCTTCAGCTTCTCCATGTTTTGCTGCTCTGGAGATTGTTTATTCAAGGATGTGAATTGTTTTTAATTAATGACCAATCGCGATCCGGCTGCGTCGGACTCTGAGGAGTCAGTCACAGGTTTTTATTATTCATTCTTGTGAAGCCTTCTGATGTATCCTTGCTCTCTTTCTTTGGTATAGTTTTAGTATAGCATCATATCATATCATATCATATCATATCATATCATATCATATCATATCATATATCATATCAATCATATCATCAATCATAAAATAATGAATCAGCCTTCTTGAGAACTTAGATTCCCATCTCTCACCTCATCCTGGACACCACACTGCACTGTGAGCACAGCCACGTGCCTGACTCCCCTCCCTGTGGGCAGTGGGACACTCCTCTTGTTTCATCCCCTCTGGAGCACATCTCAGCTGGTGCTGTGTTTATCCTCAGCTTGGGGGATGATCAGGATGCTCAGGAAGAAGCTGCAGATGTGCTCAGGTCGGAGGAAATCCTGGTGAAGGTTCTGGTCCTGCTGCAGATGTGTGGCACTGGGGTTTGTCAACAAAGCCTGGCTGAGAAGGGGGCAATGGTGCAGATGTGCTAACAGGCCCACTTACAGAAGCTGGGGCTGATGTTGGTAAGGGCAGATGCCACAATCATGGGATTCTCTGAGGTGGAAAACATGGCCATGTCTGGGGTGGTAAAAGGATAGGGCAGAATCCAGCTCAGGAGTAAAAACAGGGAGGCTTCCTCTGAAGTGTAATTTTTCTTTGAAACAAAAGAAAAAAACTCTCTGAGATCTATTTCTACTCAAGTAAGGGCACTCAAGGATATGGTTTCCTAAAATTTTTGCAATGTAAGCAGCGGTGTGATCAGGAAAAATTTGTGTTGCACTTGGAGCTTAAACTCCTTGGAACTGAGGACAAAACCCCAGTGGCTGTAAGCTGAGCCAGAAATTTTGCCTTGGAATGAGGATTTCTTGTTGCCTCGTCTTCTTGCATCAAATGATTTCGGGGAGTGTGTTTCTTTCTGTTCCAGTGCACAGCCCTAATTCTGCTCTGCAGCATTTCAGGACTCTAACATTGTAAAATGTGGGTTCAAACACAATCTTTTTCCATAGGAATGTGTTAAACAGGCCATGAAAAGCCAGCATGATCAAAAGATGTTCTACAAACTATTGATATTTCACTGCTTCTTACCTTGAGCTTCTCCAGTAATTCACCATATCAGAAATACAATATTTGTAAGTTCTTTTTCATAAAGGTCTTTATGGGTTTGGAAATTTAAACACCGCGAAGCTGAAGTTGAATTGGAAACCAAAAGTCTCTAAGCTTGAACATCTTAGGAAAAAAAATTCAATTAAGTGGGATTTTAGCCGTTTCAATAAAATTGGACTCTCCCTTTTCAAGATAAGGGTCCTATAGAGCTGCAGCAACCTTTATGTGGCAGGAATATCCACTTCTACTAAATGTATAATCCTAGCTCAGGATACAATACACACAACAGGAAATCAATGTATAGTAGAATCAATTTGAAAATATAAAATAAACTAATATATGAGTGGAAAATTGACTTCCTATGGATTAAAAGCAGCACAAATGGTAGAAAAATCTGGCTTTTTAACAGGAGGAGGTGGGTGGTAATAATAATGCAACTGATTAACTAGCTGGACTCAAGCTGCTGTGTGTGCACATAGATTTTTTTTCCTTTAGTAAAAGGATTCAAAGAGGAAATAATTTATTGCTGCACTTTGCTCAGTGTTTGTCATTGAAAGGATGCCAAGTGTGTACAGCACCATGAGAAAAGGGGAAAAGTAAAAGATACAGAATGCATTATTTAAAATATCAGCACAATAAACAGGGTAGGATTACTGCAGGAATCCCATTACAGCTGTAGGGACATAGAAATGTTTCCATTATGATTATCATGGAGGAGTTTATAACTCAGCCACTGAGATTTTAAATTTTTTTAGGGAATTTAATGTTTGCATAATGTGTTGTACTGACAGTCTGGAAGCTGGATGTCTCTTATTTGCTGTCAGAACAGATCCAAGCAGAAACATGGAGGAATCTGCCCCCAGATTACCCAGTGCCATCCTCAGTACTGCCTCCAGCAGGTCCTTCAATATCTGGTTCTTCAAGCCATTTTCAGTCATTGGTACCTCCCTGGTGATTGCTCTCAGGCAGAATGAAGTAGGAACAAAATAGATTGAGAGTAAACTTTTTTAAAATTTATTTCTCATCTCTCAAGTAGGATTAGTGAGAAACATAAAGCAGAGATGGAGGAGAGAGGGAAACAGATTATCATCACAGGACCAACCCATTGGGATGTAACTGCATGAGTTAAACTCAATAATGCATGCACATGGAACTATGCACTGATTTCAGGATCTGAACTCAGTCAAATGTGTGTTTGTGCAGATGAAGTCACAGACCCAGCAGATTACTGAGCTCTTGTGGACTAAATGCAGTCGTGTTGTGAGTAGAATTTTTTTCTTTAATCTTTGTGTGTGTAATATCTGCTGTGCATGGAGTGGAGGGGTGTTATTTCAGATTAATATCTGATATAATTTAACTAGAATTCATTCCTCTCCAGAGTTTGTCACTTTTGACCTAAATTCAGAGTGCTGAGATCCATAGAAAATGATAGAGAGAGCCTGAGTCTTGCCATCCAGAAGGGGAGAGAGCACTTTAGGATGTTAGAATGCTTATTTTTTAGTGCTAGATTTATTCTGTTCCCTACACCTCATGTGACAAACAGCTCCTCTTTTAAACGGATCCTGGCATAAAGAAGAAAGTAGTCCAGGTTGTTTTGTTTGCAGGACTGTAACATAAACATCTGCAGCTGTCAATGATCAGGGAAGTGCCTGGCAATCTGTATTTGCTGCAACTGGCACATCATTCTGTACTCAGTAATTCCCCTGCACTTTTCACTTTGCTTTATAAGGGTGGAGGAATCTCTGAAAAAAATGCATACCTACAGAATATATATGTTTTTAACAAAACCTAAATCTGCTAAACCTTCCAATTGAGAAGTGATGAAAACCCAGCTTGGTATCTTAAACAAGTCAGATAACCAAAAAAAACTGTAGGGACTTTTAACACCTTATTAGCTGCATTAAGAATTGTTACTGCAATTGATGTTACCAGGATCTGTGATGTATTCATGTAATGAACTGCTTTTCAGCCATCCTGAGATGTCTCATATGTCAGTCTGGAGGCTGTGATCCTCCAAACAGATAGGAGTAATGAAGGTGTGTCTAGCACTAACTGAGCATGGAGTGCATTTAAAAAATGAAAACAATAATCATGCTAAATAGGACTGTTGCTGGAAGCCATTAGTATCTATCAGATGAGCTGTGGAGGCATTGACAGAAATAGTTTAATATATTGTCAGGGGTGGTTTCTAAAGTGTTTCAACCCTCTGGTGTCTGAGACACTCAGCAAGCTGGCTGAGCATTTTATCATTCTCAGGAGGTCCAGTCCTTTCTCAGGGACAGCAAAGTTTAGGATATGGAAATGCCACCCAGTAACTCTGACTGGGCTGAGGATTTTGTTGTTCCAGCTCTCAGGAGCTGAGCAGCTCTTCCACAGCCTCTGTGCACACCTGCACTGGCTGTGCTGTCCTGGGCCACCTGCAGCCTGTGTGCTTGGGGTAAAGGGGGAGAAGAGCAGGGGAAACATGGAAACAGCATCACAGGGAAAACTGGGAGATATTCTTCAGTGCTGAGGACAGCTCCAGCAGCACTGAGACCTTCCTGCTCCCTTCAGAGCAGTGACAATTCATGGCTAGGTTCTCCCTGGTTTTTCATAAGAGATGGTTAATTAAATTTATTGTCAACCACAAGCTATGTTAAAGAACATACACTTCATTGTTGCAAGGAAGGTTTGTGGGGGGAATTTATTTTATAGGCACACTGCTAAAATTCACTATTTCAAGTGTGGATACTGAGCTGGAATGAATGTTTTGAAGAGGCACATACATCCAAGGAAGCCTTCCAACCACGAATATTAATAAAGTCTGAACTGGGATCCTGTCTGACAGATGACCAGCCCCATGCCATCCATTGCACTGCAACATGTTCTTGAGCCTCAATTTGTCAGCAATAAAAGTCAGCTTGCCTAAACCTTCTGTTAGGATAAGCTGCAGCACTGTATGCACGAGGCATATGATAGTGCAGCCCCAGAAAATCACAGAGCTGCACTGTGGGTGAGTTTTGGTGTGTGGCTGCCCAGCTGCTTCCCACTCCTCAAATGATTCTCCAGAATCACCTGGTGCAGTGTGTGTGGACCCTGCACTGTGTCAGGTGGTGAAAATGTTGCAGGCTGTGCTGCTTCTGGCGGAAAGGAGGCTGTAACGGGGAGGAGGTTGTTCTCTTCTCCCAGGTAACAAGGGATAGAACAAAAGGAAATGGCCTTAAGTCTCACCAGAGAAGTTTAAATTCTATATCAGGAAAAATTTCTTCATGGAAAGGGTGCTCAAGCAGTGAAACTGGGGAAGTGGTGGAATTGCTACCCCTGGGAGAGTTAAAAAAACATGGAAATGTGGCACCTGGGAGCATGGCTCAGTGGTGGGCCTGGCAGTGCTGGGTTAACTGTTGGACTCAATGATCTTAGAGGTCTTTTCCAACCTAAATGATTCTCTGATTCCTATATTCCAAACATTGTGATGGTGGTGGAGACAAGATCTTGGCAAAGAGATGGATATCTGACAGTAGAGTGTCTTTCAGTGTTTAATCATCACAGCCCAAGTGGTGCTTTAAAGGCAAATGGATTGACAACTCTCTGGCCTTAAACATGGCAGGGGGATGTTCCCTGGTCACTGGTGTGAATGCCACTGTCTGGGCTCCTGTCTGGAGGAATGGGGACAATTTGAGAAGAGCTTGGATCAGATCAACAGCTTCCAGAGAGGGATAACTGAAGGATTTTTGGAGGAAGGATAGCTAGAATAAAAAGCCTACACATACATTTTAAGTGTTAGCCCATTACACCTGCATTATATTTAAATGGTTAAATACACAGGGATTATAGGGTGTGGTGCCAGAGAATTAAATATGAATGTGAATAAAATCTTGTTTGGCTCATAGGTTTCTCTGAACGGTGTCTGTTGGGACCAGCTGAACAGAAGCCCTTAAAGGGCATTTTAAAACTCAGTCCAATCCAGAAGCTGGGTTAAATACATTGTGGAAGTGTTTCTGAAGGGAAAGCATTATGCAGATTGGCTCTCAAATGAGTGGGAACAGAAGAACGTTACCACTCTATTTATTCCTGCCTTTATATGGTGGTACACTAATGTATACACATTATTAGTATTTATTTGTATTGCAGTAGCCAAGAGCTACTTCTGCACTACATTTCTATTTTGCCAGCCACTGTATAAACCTATAATTAAAAAAAAAATCCTGCTTTATAGAGTTTATATTGGTCTCAGCAGATGATTTGTAAATATATTGTTGCTATCAGTTCTTTCTAGTTCTGCAGTATGGCTATAAGCACTTATGGAAATGTCTGTGAAGTAAAGAAATAAGTCTTAGTACAAGTTGGCATTCATCCATGAAGATTTAGATACCTAATTTATAAACATTTAGTAAATACGAATTAATCTTGACATGCTGGATTTTGTGCTGAATTAAATAATCATACTTACAGTCTGTAATGCACTTGGACAATAGGTAAATTAGTTCTTCATTAAAAAATCATGAAGGAAAATGCATAATCTGCAGCAATACCCAGAGGAAAAATTACAGTTATTTGAAATAAAAACACTATTGTTAGCAAATTTGTGGAGGTTGATTTTTAGTTTGGCTTTTGGATTTTTGTTGTTGTTGGGTTTTTTTAAATGGTGTTATAGATCTTCCCGTGTATTGCCTCTATCATGAGACTTCCAGTTGAGAGTATTAACTAAATACCCAAGGTTTAATTGGAAATCTGAGGTAGAAAAACTGTAAATCTCCTTTCAGTCATTTGTCTCTGCACTGCCTGCTTCTCAGCGGCAGACAAAACAGTATGTGCTTTTACATCTGATTAATGCAAACCAAAGCTGTGATTAAAACATCCTTGAATTCTTCTGTCATACAGCACAATTTAAAATTGTGAATTATCCTTCAAAACAGCACAAGTGGTGCAATTGCACATTAGCATAACAGCAAACCTTATTTACACAAGCACAAATGTTGTGTAAATTGGCCTTTAAGTGGGTTTTAAATGGCAATCACTTGGTAGGTGTTTTCAGAACTGCTAAATAAAAAAAAAATAGCTATAGTGCAATATTTTACAAATGAATACTTTTAATGGGCCTATTTTCAATTGAATTGACTATGAGAACAATGAAGGCAGAAAATGACAACAGTTATTTAATCTGGGATGCAATATAAATACTGGAACATTTTTAAATTGTTCAGCATCTTGTAGCAGGAAGTATTTGTGGAAGTCAAGTGGTTATTAAGCTTATGAACTCCCTGCTTTGCCTTTCTATCATGCAGCCATAAGCTTGGGGACATACACAGATAAGGGGCAAGAGAAATTCAGACCAAAGGTTTTGGGATTTTCACAAGGCACAGACAGAACTGATTACTGCTCCTCATGGTGAGAAATTGCTCTCAATAGGTTGAGGGGGAAAGGGCTCCAGATCAGAAATAATCCCTGTAATCCCAAGGGAAATGGTCACAACCAGGGCACAAGTCTGTGGATGGGACAAGGTACTGGTGGAAGGGCTGGCAGAGCCTCCCTCCATCATTCACCAGCAGTCCAGGCTCACTGAGGAGGTTCTGGGTGATTGATTGGAGGTCAGGAAATGTGATGCCATCTACCAGAAGGGCCAGAAGAAGGATCAGGGCAGTGATTGTCCCTCTGCACTCAGCACTGGTGAGGACACACCTCAAAACCTTGTTCAGTGTTGGGTGCCTCAGAAACAGAAGGACATTGAGGGGCTGGAGTGAGTCCAGAGAAGATCACAGAGCTGGGGAAGGGTCTGGAGCACGAGTCTGATGAGGAGCAGCTGAGGGAGCTGAGGGGGGCTCAGTCTGGATAAAAGGAGGATCAAGGGAGATCTTGTTCTCTACAACCCCCTGACAGGAGAAGCCAGTGGGGGTTGGCCTCTTCTTCCATGCAACGAGTAATAGGATGATGGGAGCATCCTCAAGTTGTGCATCCTCAAGGGTAGGTTTAGATTGGATATTAGGAAAAAATTCTTCACTGAAGGAATGTGAAGTGAAAAGCATTGGAACTGACTGCCCAAGGATGTGGGAGAGTCAACATCCCTGGAGGGGCTTAAAGACATGTAGAAATTGCACTTGGTACGTGTGTGCCTCTTGGATGTCCCTCTTGGATGTTTCTCCTGGGTCAGAATGGGACTTAGCTGACTCAGAACTGAGATTTGGCTTTTTCCTCTGATTTTGAACCAAATTCTGTGAGTAACTGGTGATTAGCTATGTCGTATGTTGAAGTGTGCTCCTTCATGGGCTGAGGAAGTCCACAGAAAAGACCATGGGCAAGCAGCTCAGGATGGGGAGCTCCATATGTGGGACAGGGCTCAGCACTGGATGCAGTCCTGTCATACCTGAAACAGAAAATTGAAATTGGATCCATTTGAATTCATGGGGTTAAGGAAATCTTCCAAAGCTGCTGTCAAATACCTGGTATCAAATGCGAGGTATAAGATGATGAAACAAGAACATTTTAATAGAGGACATGTCATTTGCTCTTCTTTTTCAAACGGCAATTATTCTGCCTGGGTACTCTGGATCAGCCATTGGAATTACACAAGCCTAAAACTCGTGTGAAATCAGAAACACGATTGACTGAGGCTTCAGCCTCTGCACCATATGAGCAGGCAGCTTGCAATCAGCCCTGGTATATAAAGCCTGTTTACTAGAGTGGTGTTTGGAGGTTTTATGCTGTTCTATTCAAGCTAATATTTCAACTGATTCTAATCTGCTTGGATTCATATCCCCAGTGGTTTCTCACAGATGAAGGATTTGAATGAATTAGGCACTAAGCAGTCCCTGATAAGATTTGGTTATTTTTGTCCCATGTTTGGCATTATGCCTCCTTTTTTTGTAACATGTGATTTTATACTCACTAGTGTCTATTTTTAAGTTTTAGTTACAGTTTTCGCTTTCTCTTCTGTTTCTCCCTTAGTGACATCAAGACTTGCACTAATAGTTATTTAGATTAATTTACCCCTGGGATTTAGCTACATGCTAATTTCTGATGCAGTGGTTTCAGGCTTACTGTCCTTCAGCTGATCCTTCTCCCTCTGCTCCAAGAAGTTTTCCCCTGGGATGCCAGTGCCCCTGCAGTATTTCAGTGCAAAGTGAACCATCACAGACCACCTTCATTCTACCTGTGTTCTCATGGCTGTATTACTCATTGCCCTTCATTATCCCCCCCAATGTGCTAATTGATGGTCATTTTGTGCCTAGGAAAGCAACTGGGACTCTGGGCAGTCACCTGGTTTGAACCCCCAGAAAGAGAAATGAGGACACAAAAGCACCAACACACATTAGACAACATTACCCTAAACTACCACAGTGCATTATGAAATCCTTTAGATTCCTTTCTCTTGTTTTCCCACTTGAGGGCTTTTCCCAAATCTCAGAGCTCTGATGGTAAATTTCTTCTCATTTTCAGTCTAAATTTATAGCCAATTTGAATTTTATCATTTGAATATTATTTATTCATGTGCATTTGCTGTTGTGCCAACTTCACCCTTTTGCCTAAATGGATTTTCTACCTGCTGGAGAAGATGCTCCTTTGATATATTTATAGGGAGAACTATATCACATATCTGCCTTCATTTTGCTAGGCTGAGCAGAGCTCTCTTAAAAAGAAAGGCTTCCATTTCTCAAGACACCTTCATAACTTTTCCTTGCCTCAGTGCAGTGTGAACTTGTCTTTCCTGGATGTGATGTCAGGAATGATATTCCTTGTTTTAATGTTAAGTCTGGTGCTGGGTTGATACATACAATATTTTCATAGTTCAGCTTAAAAATAGATTGTCTGATGCAGTCTAGTGCAGTGAAAAGACAGATTGCAATGTTGGGTATGGACACTCCAAACTGTCTTCTCAGTCTTGTAGCAGCCCCCTTTTGGAACTGTCTTGAAAAGAATAAAAAGATGGGCTCCCAAAGCCAAAGCAAAAATTTTATGTCACTCCTTTTATCAAGAATGAACTTCAGTCTGATCTTCTGCTGTCCAAAACACCACCCAGAGACCTGCCAAGAATCCTCAGCACAGTAGCAGCAAGCTGACCAAGCCCCATGGTTTTTTTAAAAGGAAGGTTAATACTATTGCTAACAACAATCATAATAATAGCAGTAATAGATCCTTGGAAGAAGAAATGCAATTCAATTTGCTCCATTTTTTTAACTGCCTCTCCTCAGTGAAATCTTTTCCTCCAAGCTCACCCTGATGGAAAGATCATGAGCTCAGTCTTCCAGCAAAGCAGCTCATCCACACTGAAGCTCACGTAGACAGCAATCTCACTTTACAACTGAGGTTAATCGGTCATGGCTGATGAGCTTTGTTTAATGAAAGACCATTTATATAGTGCCCTTTGGATAAAGGCTCTACATTTTAGCATTCAAGAGAAGGTAAATGGAGGAAATAAAGAGACATGAGAGGGGTTAATACCAAGGTTTGTTTTTCTGCGGCTCTTTTCCCAAATAAGTACTGTAAAATAAAGATTTGCTTCTGGAGGATTTATTATTACTATCTTTCCTTCATGTGTCAACTTCCTCAGACCCCAAGTGTGAAAAGGGACTTCCCTGCACTGCCCAGAAACTTGCAGCTGTCTGCATTTAATCTGAGCAGCAGTGGCTGCTTGAAATGAATGCATTAAAAATTAACTGTCTGGGTTGTACATCTTCAATCTGAACCCATCTCTAAAATTTCCAGTGTTGTTCCACTGTTTTATCCTCTGAAATAATGTAAGGTCAGAGTGTTAATCACTCTTTTTTACTATGTTGCTAATGCAGCTTTTAAATTTCAGCCCTGTTTGGTGGGGGTTTTTTTTTGTTCCTGTTATGCTGAAAGCAATATAAAAATAATTAAAAAGAAACTTTGCTTCCACTGTTCTGCACCGGTACCCAGCACTACCTGGCAGACCTTTAAAGTGTCAATTCTGCATGACTAATTGATTGCTTCATCTGGGGTTAATTAATTAATTAGTAGCAGAGCTGCATTAAAGATTGGAGGCATTCAGAGCTCCCATAATGGACGGGAGCTTTATTAGTACATAAAATGAGTGTTTAAAATCCACACAGCAACTAATATGCTCTTGAGGCTTTCATTAAACAAACCTATAAAATTACTTGCTTCATTATGTATTTTAGTTACTTTCTTCACATTGTACGGTATCTCTTCACCTTTTTCTTTTGCCAGCCAGTTTTAAGTGCCTATTTGAAATCAATTTCTCTAATAATGGGCTTAATGAGCTCATCAATTAAGGCTGCCATAATGGAATGTAACTGTGTGGTTTCAGTTATCAGTTAAACTCTGGAACTAATTTCCATGCTTCATCTATCAAAAATGATTGGCTAATATTGTTTAGCTTCTGCTTTAGGATGATAGGGAGACCTCGGGCCCTTCTTCACTAATGTCCGAAGGGCTGAATTTCTTCTTGGAGAAGCAGGAAGGGAGGGAGGTGAGGAGGGATGGAAGGAACAATGAATGGAGAGATTTGGGCCTCTATCTGGATCTGGAGTAAGTGTGATCCTGTATTTCAATGCCAGCATGGTAATTAGTAGTAATGGATTACATTTTCAGACGTATTAGATAAAATGATCGTTCCACATGAAAAATCCCATTATGAGTTTCTTACCTCTCGCTCCCTCTGTCTCTCTCCTGCTTTTGCTTGCTCTCTCCATTTTAATAACCACTGCCCTTTTCTGTGACCCCTTTAAATAATGGCATAAATGGTCAATAGACCTAAACATATAAATATTTCCTTAAAACAATGCCTTTACATTTATAGCAGCCAAACCTGAGTGCTGGGAAGTGCTTTCTCTGTACAGGAAAGACTAAATACCTCACCAAACATGAACATCTATCAAGCCAAGAAAATCCCTACAATAAATGGAGTGTAAAAAATATTTTTTAGGAAATATTCTTAAAAACCAGAAAAATCACAGTTTTTAATTCCTGTCTGTTTAATTTATGAATACTAGGAATATTCATCTGTTCTTGCTGTTAAGATTAGATTTGTCCAGGTAAGCACTTTGTATGGTTTCTAGCTGCTGGTGGGGTTTTACTGATTTTATTATCTAATAAAAACTTTCCAGGTTAACCGTAACAAAATTTGGCTCATAACCCAGATGTTGACTGAAATCTTAAAAACTCTTTAGCTGCCAGAAAGGTTGTGTGAACTCTGTTGTGGCTGTATTTACTTCTCTTACAAGGGAGTTTGTGCTCTTCTAGGCATTTTCCATGTGTTTATAAGGAATGAAGGAGGAAGATATTTTAGAGGGAGAATGTCAGGCTGGAGGGGAGCAGCAGGGATTTTTTAGTAGAGGGCCTTTAGATCCAATGTAATGGGTTACTTTTCAAGTAAGTGACTTGAAACCAATGGCACTGCGTGAGGGAGAAGATTGCATTTAGGTGTCTGAACCTGGCTGCTACTTTTATTTTTGAGACATGAAAATTCTGTGTTAGTGGATTATTACCCAGCGAAACCCAAAACTGGAAAAGTGCATAAGTAGCAAAAATGCCACCCCAGAAGCAGTCCAGCTGAGAATCATTCCTCAAGCTTTGTTTTAGAGTGCCCAGGAGGAAAAGATGACTTTCAGCAGGTTATCCTGGAGGAGGTCTTTGAAGGTACAGGAGGATTTTGTGAAGATTTCCTTCTCTAAGGGAGTGATTAGTATCTGGCTGTTGCTCTGAGAGTCATTTTGTAATTGATTGTGCATTAATTTTCTGGCTATGATCTTGCACCAGTGCTTACAGTTGACTTATGTGAACTGTGTGTGTTATTTTTATCAAGTAAACTTTCCTTGCATGAATAAAATTAATACTGCAAAGATTCTTCTTGTGGAGCAGCAGAAATTGTGGTAAAGGAAAAGAAAAAGTAGTTTTCAAACATCTTTATAGTAATCATAGTTTTAAATAATCAAGCTCTTCAGTATGAGTGAGCTCTGTCATACAGGTAGGAAGCATTTTATTTTCAAATAAACAGGATTACCAAATACTTTAAAGATAGTCTTTGGTACAAACATTTTATATGCTTTTTATGTTTTTCTTCAAGTTAGATTTTATTGACAAAAAGGTGTTGACAAAGGAAATTTCAAGTAAAAAACTCCAAACAGTTCCTAGAATTTTCTTGTGTATTATTAAGGATTTTGATAATTCATAACTTTTCCAAGAAAAATGTAAAGAAGTGTTAGTGAAGATTGTACCTAACTGAAGATTTAATGCCTCCTCCGCTTCAGTTTGGGATGACAGAGCTTAGGAAGCCCAAAATTTCTCATGATGCTTAAAAACTAAAGAAGGAATCCTTCAGTTACATGTTTTATATTGCAGAGGAACTACAAGTCTTAAGCCAAATTTTCTTTTCCAAGTGAGATGATTTTAATGTCTCTGACGTAATGTAGCTGTAACACTTGTAAAGCCAATGTTATTCTAGTGCTGCAATTTATAAAATCACAGACAAAGAGAAATGCCAGTGATAGACATAAGGTCCTACAGTTAAATCCCAGCTCTGAACCCTGATTCAGCTCCCAATTCTTTTGCAGAACCCTCTGATCATTCAGTCTTTTAAAATCCCTCCCTGCCTGACTAGTTAGTGGGGATGGGGAGAGCCTGTGCCCCCACTTTGTCTGCCATTGATCTTTATTTCTGCTCTTGCAAGCATTTTTATATCTCTTTGGTTTTACATTTACAAGCAGGCTGAAAACACTGTTGTGCAAGGATTGCCTCCATCACAACCCCCATGGTGTCCTTGCCTTCCCCACAACCACTGCAGGGAGCTTCTGGGGGCTGTGGTTTGCCCCTTCTCCCTCTTGCAGGACACCAGGTCATGAACAAGGTGGGAAGGATCTGACAGTGGGACCAGCCCTTTTTACAAGTCAAGAACCATAGGCAGAGCATATCCTCAAAAGCAGAGATCTTCTTTGGCAAATCCTAGAGTAGGAGAGGGCTTGGTGAACCCCATTTTTTTGCTGCTGATTTGTAACCTTAAGAGCAGAAAAGCATCATTTTCACCTTGTCTTAAGACCTGCATTGGCCTTTGTTCTGCTTTATCCATCCCATACTCTTCAGCTTTCGTTATTTTAAAGACAAGGCGACTTGTAACCAATTCCAAAGGAGATAGCAGGCTTATTCTGAATCCTTGATGGCTTCTCCCCCCTACATTCTTCCCTTTAAAATAATATTGCTATTATTAGAAGGCATTCAAAACAGAGAGACAGTGTCACTGTCCACCAAAGCTTCATTCTCTGAGCTTAGATATGTGCTGTACCTTTGTCACAGGATAAGTGAAAGGGAACATGGCAGGCCTCAAAGCTGTGCATGAAAGAGCTCTAAATAATAGTAATAACAGGTATTTTTAAAAGTCTGTCTTTTAGGGTTGAGTGGGCTCTGTGTGCCCCATTTACGCCTTTTTAATTCTTGAACAATAGCTGTGGGGTTTCTTTCCCTGCAGCACAGGAGCGAGGTTAAATATTATTTCTGTAACAGCCTTTTGTTTCCAGCTCCCATGGAGAGAGGGGGGAAAAATTGAGATAAAGAAGTGTTATTAAAATTGTGACACACGGCTCTGGGAGTACGTTAAAGATAGAAGGAGCCAGGACGTCAGGAAAGAAATAATGAAATGCAAAAATCACCCAGACTGACAATTGGGAGCCTATGTAGCAGCTTAGCCTGTTGGTCCAAGGCTATTTGTCATAATCAGCAGCACTTTTCTCATTAGCAAAAAGCCATTACCAGTGGACTTTATCAGCAGCTGTGAGTTATCAAGGGGCACACAGCAATCCTAGCGTGCAGTCGTGGGGTTCAGCCGGGGTCCAGCTGCTTTAATAAGCCGCCAACTCTTTCCCCAAGTTCCCAGTCAGGTGTCACTGCCATTCCTGGTGAGGCAGCCGACTGTGGTCTATTAACCACCTCACTCCAGCACCTCCCCACTCCCCAGCACGGGGACACAGCCTCTGTCCCTCCTCCCTGCTTTCCCTTCCCTCCCAGCCAGCTCAGGGCTCCCAACCGACCGGGCTATGTCTTCCTGTCCCACTTGCCTGGACCAACCCTTCTCTTCTCCTCCCTTGCTCTTTTCCAGTCTCTGCCTGCTGCTCAGTCTCCTTACAGCCACCAAACTGTTCTTCTCTTTCTTGCTCCTTCTTCTCCATTTTCTTTCCATGTAAAGCCCTATCTGCTCCTTCCTCTTTGGCCTCCAGTGCCAACTGCCGGAGGCGTCATCCCATTCCTGCAGGTGAGCAGTACAGGTTGGAATTTAGAGGAATGCCTCCAAACCTGCTCCAGCTGTTGGTCATCTAAAGTAACAGGGGGGCTTGGCTCAGAGGGAGATTTTCCTTCTCTGCTCTGTGTTTTGTGTGTCCTGTGAGATGGTTAGTCCTATCCTGCCCTCTTAGGACATTTTTAGACTTTTCTTTTCTCTAAGTATTCTCAGTGATCTTTTCCAGAGGTCATGTCTTGTCTCCAACAAGCAACTAGAGCAAAAAATTAGGTGCAAAAAATTGCCCCTTTTTCTGTCCAGGTTGTGCTGTCTCCATGACAGGTGGCATTGAGCAGAGGTGACCCATGGCAGGTCCTGGGCCTAGAGCAGGGAGAGGAGGAGCAGCTTCCAGGCTGGGAAAACTGAAGCTCAGCACCAGCCTGACATACAAGCATCCTTTCAGTGCTGCTTGGATAGAGACATCAGGGAGAGGAAAGAAAGTATTCAACAACTTCATGAGGTGCATCCAAAGCGTCCTTTTATCCCAAGGAAGGAAAATGTGTCTCCCTGCTCTCCTTTTTTTCAAATAGTAGTAAAATAAATGGTTTGCATGAGATGTTGTAAAGATGTTGTAAGGAACTCCTCCTTTGAACAGGAGGAAATTCAAAGCAGTTCAGTGCCAACTTCACTTTCTTCACTGTGACTGGAGTGGGAAATTTGACACTTTTTAAGATAATAGCAAATGGTAGCAAATATGGGCTTAGTGTGGTGGTCAGAGCACTGCTCCACCAGAGCCTACTGGAATCATTACAGGTCATGAACTGAAGGATTTGAGTGGATCTAAAATCTAATGTAGTCAGTGAAAAGCCTCTCATTGACTTCAGGAGACTTTGACAGAGGTGCTAATTGAGGGGAAAAAATATAATCTTGCACAAAGCTAAAAATTGTGCTGGTACAAACAAACCCCTGTACTTGAGAGAGGTATGGAAATGTGAGATATTCTAGGTTGATTTAAGGACATCCCTATTTTCCATCCTGTGTTTAAATTGGCTCTAGACACACCCTTAGCTATACTAATTTAAACTGCTGAACAATCACACTTAAATAAATAATTGATGCTGTCAGGGATGAGAAAACCTCTGCAGAGACCATAGGTAGCAGTAATTTCACCTTGCATTGGAATTTGCCATTTGGATACCTGCACTGGAAGTGGTTGCCCTGCAGAGGCATGAGTCCAGGGCACAGATTATCAAACTTCTTCTAGACACTCTGAATTGTTCAACAAATCTGCTGGTTGCCCTTTTTGGGGTATTACAGGAGTGGATGAATGAGTTTGTCACAGACTTCAATTATATAGAGAGGTCAGATCACCTTGCCCTGCCTGAGTCCAGTGTCACCTCTCTTGCATCAGCATCAGAAATAAAATCTCAGGAAAAAAATTAGATCTTGAGTGACAAAACAACTTATTTAGCTTTAAAAATATTAATAATATTCTGATTTTATAGGAAAAAGTTAAATCATTGAAAGGTTTTACCGAGCAAAGGAACTCACAACATATGATGCCTTGAATATTTGTAAATAGGAGATTTGTAAATTGGAGAATGACAACTTTTTTTTTTTTTTTTTTTAATACAGGACCACTGCACAAGTTGAAAATCCATTCATTATTGCCTGCATTATGCACCATGATCTCAGATAGGCTGTAGGAAATTTTTACCACAATTGTGCTATGGTATGGGTAAGTGTCTCATTTGATGTGGAAAAATACTAAAAAACATCAACAGATTCAAGCTTTTGGAAACTGGAAAGGCTTAAAGAACAGGCTTCCTTCATGCTTATTTTCTTTCCTTCTTATTTTAGTTCTGTGAAGTATTTTTGAGGTATTGTCTGGGAAATCATATTGTGCAGGAGCATAAACAAATAACTAAGTTGCCTGAGACCATAAAAAAAATCTGCAGTGGTGGGGCACAGGGGGGGTGGCAGTGCCTGGGGTGGTGGGAGCAGCCCCCAGCTCACAAGAGAGCCACCAAACCTGGCAGCTCCCAGGAGAGGAAGGGTGAAGGAGGAATCCAAAGAGGGACCACAAGGTGGCTCTGAGTATATTGAGATTTTCCCATCCCTCTTTTCTGATATCTTTATCATACATCTACAACGAAAAAGTGCTGTGGTTTTATACATATGATCTATACCACAGGGAATATCCACTCCTTTGCAAGCATTGCTCTTGGAAACATCTGCCAAGAGCATTCTCCCAGGAAATCCTCACCAAACCACTGGTGACCACTGGGTTAGTAAGAAAGGGGGCTCAGGGACCAGAGTTTTGTAGATATTACTTTTCCTAATATTAGCTGTACAGCCTTCACTCCTTCCCTCTTTTTTTACCTCTCCCCCCACACTTTTGGGATTTCTTTTTGTTTTTAACAAGTAAAATGCTGATAACAGGCAGCTGAACTTAATGATCATTGTGGGGTACTTTGAACTGAATTATTCTATCCTGTAATATGCATATTTCACATACATATATTCTATTATCTGAGATTACAGGGGGAAAGCAGGTTGTTCATAGTTTGGAAAAGTTGTCAATTTATTTGCACTGTGAGGAGCTGAGATCTGAGCATCTGAAACAGAAGCAAATCAATTCTGCCTCAGCAAGGAACACCGAGCACCCATTGACTCCTCCAGCAGGGGTGAGTGGTTCAGGCAGGAGGGAGGGAACTGAGCCCCCGTGTGTATAATGCAAATTCCAGCAGATTGTCTCCATTCAAGGGAAAATCAAGGACAAAAAAAGATTTTCTTCTGCTTCCCATTGTGTTTTTCCTCAGTGGTTTTTGGTAAAAACACAGTGGAGTTGACCTTGAAATATTTTTACCTCTAGTAAACTTTAGGATTCACTGCAGGATGGTGAATGCAATGTGGTGCTATTAATATGAGATGTTTTACACCTAATTTAGGGTCTTTTGTCTAATGGTCTCTGTCTTTTGGATCTGTGCAGCTCTATACCTCAGGATATTGCTTAATGTATATTTTCATATCCTAGAAAATATAAAAATCTGGAGGGAAAATGCTAATTTCAAGGAAGTAATAAGCATCTTACTTTTGAGATGTTTATAAGAAAGAACCTGCTCAGTAAATGACATTTATGTAAGAAAGAACTTTTTTCGTAATTGAGTGCAGAAAATAAATAATCTTATTATTTATCTTGCACATTGGTCCACTTTAAGACAGACAGATGCATCTTGTAAATGGGACTGTAATCTCAGCTATGAGAATCAGCAAAGGAATTGTTCTCAAGAGACAGGAGCAGAGGGAAAGAACTGGAGGGGAAAATCACTCACTTTCCTTGATCAGTACTAGTCCAAAAGAAAAAAAAAAAACAGAATGATCGTATCACATCTATTCTTTTGGACAGAACTATAACCAAAGAGTTGTGATATTAGGGTTATTAAATATTTCAGATAATAGACATTGACCCTGCAACCCATTTGATTCTCTCCTCATGTCTGTTCCTCCATTTTCCCCCCTGAAGATTACTAAAATTCTCCATAGAGTAGAAAAACAGCTCACCTTTTGTTCAGACTTAAGCACAGCAATCACTAATATCTTTATTATTATTGTTATTATTATTTTGCATAGACAGTTTGTGCAAAACAATGTTTAACTTGGATAAATGTAAGCAATGTCTGATAATCCTAGATATTGCTATAGAATGAGATTAAAGGGTCTGAGCAATGCTAAGAAAAGTGTAAAGTATTAATGGAATTCCAACAGGAGGGAATATGTTATATAATACAGCTGAAAATATAAAAGTCTACTTCTTATATTAGAAAAATGCCTCATAGAGAAGTAGCACTTGGCTCTGCTACCAATTCAGCAATTAACTTTGTGACTTAAACCTGTATTTCAGGGTTTGGCTGACGAGAAGTGAATATTCAAAGCTGCTCATTGAGTCTGAGGGCAGAACCATATCTGAGAGCCAGCAGCACAGTGCCAGGTGTGCTGCAGCCACTGCTCTGCCCATGCTGGACAGAAATAACAGCCTCCATGTGAAGGTAAGGGATATCAATTAAAGAGACCTGTGGTAATTAAGTGTGTGGCTACAGACAGCTCAGTTTCAGCTGTGGGAAGAATAGAGTTAGCATAGCAACTTCTGCATTAAAAAGTGCAACAGGTTGAATGAGTTCTCCTGATGTCAAAACCATAATCCTAAAAAAGTACAGAGTAAATTAAGATGGAATTTAGATTTGGTAACTTATTTATAGACCTTTATACCAACCACAGACCAGCCCAGAGAACCCTACAGCTCTCCTTATGCAATGCAAACATTCATGTAGCAATTCCCCCAGGCTTTTATGGAAAGATGCAGGTGCTTTTTTGGATGTGCTGAAGATTCTGAGGGCTCTGTGTGTGTGTGACTGTGCCTGTGTGTCAGCTTACATGCTACCAGCATCTCCAAGCAGCAATGTTCCTTCCAAAAGAGAAGTGTTCATGGACAAACACGGTCTTTGTAATTTATTCTGCACATCTTGAATATGGTGAAATTTTGAGTGGCTTGGCTTTCCTGGCAGAGCTGATGCCATAGGAGATCCCCTTTTATAAGAATGACTGAGTGAGGCAGAGAGTTTAAGTGACAGCTCATTCTCTTCTAAGCTGCCCTTCAGCCAGTCTCAATTTGCAGAAGGAGATGGAAAGGGAAACAGGGAGTGAGATACTTTATAAAGACAAAAATCACAGATGTGAGATGGAGAAGACCCATTAGACCATCTAGTCCACAGACTTCCAGGATGAGGATTTACTTTATGCAGTCTGCCAGGGGATTGTCAAGAGCAAAGATGACAATGGGATCAAGAATCACTAATGGAGAAGGAACTAATGCAAGAGGAAAAAGTCCAGATGTAATGGGAGTCTGTCCCTCCTTAGCACTACTCTCACCTTGCTGTACCTCCCTATGCCACATCAGAAAGCTGGAAGTACCTGGAAGAAGAGGTGATCCCAGACAGTTCATAGGGAAGTGTTCCCAGCAACTTCTGCTAATGTTTCTGCAATCACTGGGCCTATTTTTATTAGAAATATTACAGAACACTGTCCCTTTGGCAGTCTCCATGGACATCAGTTCTTGGAACCTGCTTGGATTCTCTTCCAAGTTGCTTTTCTTGGAATCCTGGATTATTGAGCTTGATTCAGAAAGTATCTTTTTTTAGACTGGATATTGAAATATCAACTATGAAATGAGAGTATTAAGGAGGGAAATAGCCAGTAACACCCACAGTGATATGATCTAGAGTTAAGCTTATGCAAAATTTTTTGGTGCAGTGATGTAAAATTTGTCTCTGATGCCCCTTTTTCCATTTCTTCTTATCAGCTGAATCCCCTTCTTTTCCACCTTCAGCTTTGTCTCCATGAAGTCCTTTCCTATATGTCACTGCTTCTCCAGGTTTTTGTCATGTTTTTTGGACAATCTTCACTGAACTGATAACATCAGAGAAATTTCTGGCTAGTTTTGTGAAAACAGGCAGGAAGGAAGGGAGTAACCCTTTGGTGAGAAAGGGTTATCTCCTCTGAAAAGCCTCTTTTATGAGTCCCATAGAAATCAGTGTTGAATTTTATGTCTAAACTCATCTTTGAGCATCATGTAAGAGTCTCTGCTGCTTTGTGACACCTTCAAACCTTAGATACCCTGCATTTTACCATACTTCCTTTCCTAAGGTCTCTTAAAATTTCAGGTTATTTTGAAACTCATATTCTCGTTCAGATTTGCATCATCAGAAAAGAATCTCTAAATCAGCTGAAAATATCTAATATTTCAAAGCTTTCTGCTTTATCCCAAAGTAGCAGACCCAAGTTTTAGTTCCACAAGTGGCACAGTTTCCCCTCCTGCTCCCAGGGGTGTGCCAATGAGAAAAGGCTGCAGCCTCAGTCTTTATTATTGCACCTTACTGTGCTCAGGTTTTTTTGTTTATTCTCCCCAGGATTTAAAAATCTTGAGGACAAAATCATGAAACTGCTTAATCAGTGGTGAGTGAACAAGTGCAGCCTCCTGAAAGAAACAGAAGTGCCTGGGGTGCAGCAAGTTCATTATGACAAATTTCTCTTGCCAGAAAAAAACAAGGAGTCTTCAGCAACTTGAAGTTCAGGACCACGAGAAATAGAGAAGCTTTGCACCATTCCCAGAAGGTTAATGGTGGGCTTTGGCACCCACAGCCCAGTGGGGAACACCAGAATGAAACCTGGTTTCTCTGAAAACCCCCAGGGCTGAGGATGTGGCAGCTTTCCTGTGCGCTCCCATCTCCCACCCTGTCACAACAGCACACAGAGACTCGTCTCTTAGGTGTGGAGGTCATAATATAATACAAAAGACACCTTGCCTAGGCCAAATATCTTGGGCAGGGGTTTTGCCAGGCACAAATGGCCTGGGGGAGATGATTGCCATAGAATCATGGGATGGTTTGGGATGGAAGGGACCTTAAAGGCCATCTTGCTCCAACCCTTCCACCATCCCAGGCTGCTCCAGACCCTGTCCAACCTGGTCTTGAACACTTGCAGGGATCCAGGGGCGTCTGCAGCTTCTCTGGGCAGCCTGTGCCAGTGCCTGACCCCCCTCACAGTAAAGAATTTCTTCCAAACATCTGCTCTGTAGCTATTCTCAGTTTACAGCCATTCTCCCTTGTCCTATCACTACACGCCCTTGTAAAAAGTCTTTGTAAAAGATGTGGCACGTGCTGCAGCCAGGACAATGTCAGGCTGCCCTTGTGTTATCCATGCATATCTGCAAGTTTGAATTTCTTGCAAGAAAACAGGTTCAATCCCTTGAAAACTTTGCCTGAGAACAGTGCAGTCAGTTGGAGCAAAAAGTGACCACCCTGGGCCAAGTGAATGCCAGAACCCAGGTCCTGCTGCTAACAGGGACAGCTGAGAGCTCTGCAGGAGCCCAGTCTTTGTTGGGATAATGTGGGAAAGGATAATCCTCCTTCTAACCTTTAACAATTCGAATAGTTTTTAAATCTGAAATAGTCCAACACACCTTTCTGGTTTTGTGTCTGTAATTCCAGCTGCATTCTGAATGCTTTTTATTACCAATATAAAGCCAATACTGCATAAAGATAATTAAAAAGAAATTTCTTTGGATGTAAGTGCGGTTGTCTTCACTGCAGGGAAAGAAAAAAGACATCCCCTCCTTCCTTCTTCCTAGGCAGTGAGACAGCAATCAGAGACATACTCCTTATGGTAAATTAAGAAGTTTTACAGGGACAAAAATAGTAAAGAAATTTCCTCAAAATGGCTGCAGGAGCCTTACCCCACTGAAGCTGACAGGAATCTGTCTCTGTATGTCCAGATGTCCATGCATTTCAGACAGCCCCTATGAGACTAGTCAAACATTTCACTAATATTGCAGTGTTAAATAGTTTAATTATTTGACTCCTTTCCATGATAAATTTGAGAGTCTAACAGAAATGAAGCAAACCAATAAAAAGGCTGGATTCTTACTGGTTATTTCCTTTTCCCAATGAAGCTATCATTTCAAATAGAAAA
Source organism: Fringilla coelebs (assembly GCF_963513975.1). Lineage (NCBI taxonomy): Eukaryota > Metazoa > Chordata > Aves > Passeriformes > Fringillidae > Fringilla > Fringilla coelebs. Next base: position 7,439,154 of record NC_140032.1, read on the forward strand.
CAGGGAAATAAAGCCTGTGGCTGTGACAGGGTTAATAGTAAAGACTTTTTTTTTTCCTGTTTGAAATGGCTCCATGGTTCGAGAATGACTCTTTGCTTCCCCTCTTAATCTGTATTTTACGAGTGAGAAGCTTTGCATTATGCAAATCGTTAGATAGGAACAGGTGACATTTCAGCAAAGAACATGATCAGCGGCCCGGGCCTGGATTGGGCTGCTGATTTATACATTAGTATTTGTCACAAGGATCCCAGTACTTCACACTACACTCTGCAATTTGCTTTTCTATTTTTTCCTCCCCACAATCCTTAAGGTGGAAACTTCATCAAACTATTTAAAACACGCTGCTTGGACCAAAGGGAGCTGGTTTTGTTTTGGAATCAGGGCTGAAACAGCACAGTCTTGTTTTGATGGCTGTATGCTGGTGCTAATTGTCACTCTGTGGTTTAGGCTTGCTGGAGCTCCTGCACATCTGCACAGCTCCAGATCCAGATGCTCTGCAGCAGGGAAAAACCTCCACTGGCCCTACTGCAAAATGGGGAAATCTGAACAACAACCTGGACTTTTATTTAAACTTTATGAACAACATCTTCAAAATGAAAAATGTGTCAGAATGCAGCTGTTTGTTGTTCATTTTTATTTTTTCCCTTCTGGACCTTCTCTAATGGCAGGCAGGCTCAATAGAGATTGATTTGTATGCCATGAGATACATTTTGGACTGTAAATTATTTCTGGGAAAAGAAGAAGGGGATTTACTGCCATTGAATTTAACAACAGGATCAGTTGTTTTTCTTCCTTTCATCTTCTAGTTCTTTGCATCATTTTGGTTTTTACTTTTACAGTGGTTTTGCTCCTGCCCTGCTAAAACTTTCCATTATAACAGTAGCTTAAATCAGGGGACAGGAGAGGCTGTTAGGTGGTCAGGGTGTCATTAAACAGCAAGTGAAAACAATGCTGCTCCCAGCAGTGTGTCTGTGTGTCTGTGCTCCTCTGCAGGGACTGGAGAAGCGTGTTTGGTGTGCAGGACATGGTGGCTGTGTGCTGTGAGCAGCACAGAATTACACACCAAAGGCAGCATGGCAACACCTTCACCCAAATGCAGATTGCTCACTCGATTTCACAGCAGTTTTTAGTGCCAATATAAACTGCTGGTCTTCTTTTAGCTGCCCAAAGGCACTGGGACAGGGCTGGACCTGCTCTGGGGCATGGGCTCGAGGGGATGTCACCAGCAGCATTTACTGCAAATCAGGGGAGACAGGAAGGCAGAGGCGTCTCTTTATCATTTGGTGAGTCTGGCAGTGTCTGTTTCCCTGTCACTGCCTGTGCCCATCCCAGGCAGGGCCCCTCCTTGGCTGTGCACCCCTCAATGTGACATTTTTAGTTCTCTGAGCTCAGCAGGGGCTCTGTGAATGGCTGCTCTAAAGGCAGTAAACAAATAGCTGGGCTGTGGGAGCACCTGCTCCACTCTGTGTACTGAGGCTGGACTGTCTTGGGTCCCTGATCTGGGCAGGAGCCCAGGCAATGAGAGCTGCTGTAGCTTCTCATCATTCTAAATCAAAGATAAATCTTGGGCAAACACAACCTTTCAGTTTTCTTAAGGCTTTTCCTAAGGGCCATGCTAATTCAGATGGGGAAGTTCTTCCTCTCCTCTTTCTTAGTCTGGTCTTTTGGCTCTTCCTTTGATGCATGCAAACACAAAACCAATTCTTCTCATCAATGCTGTAGGACCTGGACTTCTTACACCTGTTATAAAGGAAGCATATTAGGTCAAGTGAACAATTTTGGTTTATACCTTGCCACATGCTTGTGACATTAATGATTCTTAGGAGCTGAACTTGAATGAGAAGCTACCTTTGTAGCTGTATATTTTAATTTCTCCTGCTTTCATTTCTGTGGATTGTAAAATGACATAGAAATAACTCATCCCAGATAGCCCTCTTTTTCCTAAGCCTCTCAGGTGTGTTGACAATTCACTGTCCTTGAAAGCCATGTTTCCCTGGCCTTTGAAAAGGGAAACTTCTACTTAAAAATGTCTCATTTTAAGAGAAGTGTAGAAAATCCTCAGTTGGGTATAGCTTCATCATATGGCACATAGCTACCTGCAGTCATGTCCACAAATCCTTCAGTGGGATCATATTTTGAGTTCCTTGGTTTTTACCTGGAATAATGGCTTAAGTTCCTTGATGAGTTTTCTTACCTCCTTAAGGTAACTTTAGCAAAGATAAGAATGTTCTGCTGAGAATGGCACCAGCCCATAACTCACTCATGTCAGAAATCATTACCATTTCTCAATGTCAGCCCAATTAAACCTTAGTTCAATCCAGATGTTCCCAGCTGTGGTCACAGCAATGCCTTTGGCACGAGCCTGTGCTGTGGGTGATTGTCCCAGTGCTGGGGCCAGCAGTGTGGAGGCTCCTGGTGCTGGGAGCAGGAGGAGCTGCCCTGGCCTTCCCAAACATGCTCCAGGTCCATGGCACTGCTGTCTGGAAGGGTGGGTAGCACAGCCCCCAAGACATGATGGAGCACTTGGGTGGGGTTTGCTGTGGGCATTGGTTCACAAGTTTGGGAGTTTATACCCAAAGCTATAAAATGACTTACTGGTGGCATTAACACAGTGAGGAGTCCAGACACAGATGAAATCAATCCCATAACACTGGCACAAATCACACTGTGGTCATATTTAATGACATCTACAATGAATGACTATGACTGTTTTTATAGCCATGCTTTATCTCAGATACATTTTTGATTGCCATATCAAATACTCACTGAATTTCCACAGGCTTCACATTCCACTGTGTTTTGAGGATGGGGTATCTTGCTCCTGTCTCACTAACTTCCTCTGCTTCATTATTTGTGTATCATCTCTCTGCTCATATTTTCTGTTACTGTAACAAACCCTTCAAAGCTCTTCTGGCATTTCTTGAGGGCCGGGTAATTTCTCTCCCTGGCAATGAGATTATTATGATTATCCTCATTTTACAGGATGGGAAGCTGAAAAAGAGATGTGACAAAATGCTTTGTCTGGAAGAAAGATGCTTGTGTGTATGCAAAATTATCACTCACAGTTTTGTGTTTCCTCTCTTATTTATACACCCAACAGTTTGCTGAGGCCAGAAGGTGTGTACATGTGTCTGGGTGGAATCCTTTCCTAAAGCAGGTGTGAGCAGCAGGTCTCCACATGTGTCCTCACAGAAAAGGCAGCATCATGAGCTGCAACATTTGTCATTTCATTGTTAATAAGACCCGACCACTGAAACCTCTGTATATACAGGCAATGCTGGTTTTATTGGTGTTTAAACACAGTTATTTCTCTGATAAGAATAAAATGGAGAGAATAAATGATACATTATTATACTGGAGGAACTGAGGTGCCTTACCCAACGGAACCAGAATTTTACCCCAGTTCTTAAAAGCATCTTTCTGTAACCACGGAAGGGAATCATTTTTTGAATCTCATGAAGAGGGACTGGAAGTTGAAGAACTTATGTCATTTGTGGATTCTTTAAAGTAACAGGTAAACACCTATCTCGGATCTATTTGTGTTCTTTCAGAGGAGTAAAAGACCAAATTAGTAAGAACTTTTTCACTGGTATAAATTGAGCTCCTGTAGATGTCCCCAATACCAGATTCTTTTAAAGAGCTTTTAATTCACTCTCTAATTTCCTGAGAAACGATGCTAAGGAACATGAAGATGTGCACAGCAAGGTGCAGTGACCTACTTGATAGTTGCTTTTTTTTCTTGATAGGGTCTTCTACACTGCCATGTACTTGCAATGCCTGTGGCACATGTCTGTGAGGACAAGCCCCTTGCCATGGCCCTGCCTCTGGTCAGCCCTGCTGACTGTGCTGGGGGCAAGAGTCATCCATCCCCAGGTGTTTAAGACCACAGGGGAGCTGTCTTTCTATGGATGAATGCAAAAAAATAGTTTATGACTGTTACCTACAGGACACTGGTAATACAAGGCAGAATGAGAAATGGTCATTTGTCAATATTAACCTGGAGTGTTTTATATGGTGGAAGGCACTGGCTCTTTGGGGTTGTATTGTCTGTGCAAAGGAATGATGTTGACTTAATTGAAATCATCAATTTCTATCTCAAAACCTTGGATTTCTTGTTGTCTTACAGCAAAATGTCACATCAAGCTTCTTTTTCTGTTCAGAAAACCTATGAATTGTAAAAAATAGGTAATGAATTTTGTTCAAATACCATATTTTTGACAGAGCTTGAAATAAGGAAAAAATATGAGATTAGTAATGACAAGAATCTGTTGGTCTCCTTGAATTCATCCAGTGATGAGAGATCTCAGCACTCCTGGCTGAGGCTGACTGGGAACTTCATGTGGCTGCTGTGCTATTTTGGTTCTCCATTCACCTGACTGTTAATACAGATGTAAAGTCAATCATTGCCTCTGCATGCTTGATTTATCTAGGTTGGAGTTGTATTATGTTTTTTTCAACCTTGCCATTCTTGAGTTGTCCATAAAAGTTTTGATTCACTATATATTGACTACCATGATGTCTACTGAATTGGTTGGACTTATACTTTGAAATAAAATGCTGGCTGATATATGAATCATAACTACATATATAATTCATAATGACAGGTGCAAGAAATTACATATATGGCCAAGTCATCACAGGGACTTGTTACTGTCTCTTTACTTACCTACAGAAGTATGTATTAACCAACTCCTTCCTTAGCATGATGAAGAACATACAAAAAAATTATGTTTTTCCAAGCAGTTGAGCTAGTTTTTAATAATAAAAGCAGAGGAAGGACAAAAAAGAGTTGCTGTCTAGTGGCTGTGTTGTGTGTGCTGGTTTAACAGGTGTGAAATGTGCTCCTGACGTGGACTGAAGAGAATAACCCCCAGGATCAGCTCTGAGTAGCCTTGTGTAGGGCTGGAGGATTTGTAGGAGCATTGTGGGATTTCCACATGCAGAGAGGGATGGGGGTAGGGTCATGGGCATTGTTTAGAGAAAACCTGTCAGAGTGAGATTTCAGAATGAACTGGAGCAATATCAAATTCACTGAGAGTTTGATTGATGCTTTTGGGCCCACTCATAATCCAGAGGAACGGTAAATTACATAAATATTCTAAGTAAACAAATACCTTTTTCTGGAAACAGGACAGAATTGATTTGGCATCTGGAAGTGCCCCAACCCCTTCAGCCTTTTATGATGAATATCAGAATCATGACAGACTCTGATCTTCTAAAAAATTTGTACCTCAGAAGACCTTTTTTGCGAGTCAAAAATATAGAGATAACTTGACTATAATGTATTTATATAGCATTTATACCATTTGCAACTCTGGATGCTGATCCTAATCCCCAGATCAGTTTATCTGTGACAACCCTTTCCTTCAACCATGGCAGAAGAGAAGAGAAAATGTGCTTGGACCTTCAGCTGAGCAATTGGGCTGGGTCCCAGGAGCCTCAAACTGCAGAATGAAAATTCATATCTCCTGTCTTTCCATTTTCAGGCAATCCCAGCACCCACAGTGGTGATGGATAGCAGGGTTCAGGTGCTGCTCCCTCCAAAGCTTTGTTGTAATCTGCTGCTGAGATCAAAACCAGCAAGACTTGTGCTGCCAGAAGGACATGTGACCTGAGATATATGAAAATGAAGCAGGAAAATGTTTTTTTACCTAAGTCTCAGCTTCTTGGTGGAAGCTGTTCGAATTTCCCTGTAATACACTTTACTGGCCTTTATCTGATAGTATTTCTTGGGGACCTTTATGGCAAAGGTCTTGCAAGCCATGGACATGTAACACTGCTCTTTCTGCAGGCTGGAGAAGAGGTGAGAGGAGCCCTGTGAGGGAAGCAGGACTGGGAGGCAGGTGGAAAGCCTGTAGCCAAAACGGAGAGCCTTTGCCAGACAACCTCTAAACCTTGGGTGGATCAGGTACAGCCTGGATTTTAAAGGTTTGCCCAAACAGACCTCAGAACAATGGCAAGCTAAGGGGTGATTTGAGCATAAGGATTTAAACCTGTGGTACTAGGATCTAGGTTGATAAATCCCAGAATTATATAGTAATTATTAATTATTGCCACAGAAATTAAGGAGTTGTAATGGTTAAAATGACTTATTTTGCCTTTGCTGAGGTTGCTGAAGATGCACCTTATAGGAGAAGTTCTTGTAACTCGTGAATTGTTATACAGATTCCACCTTAAATGGATTTTATCAGCCTGTGCAGCGGCAAGCCCATGCTAATATTGGCTCCAATAAAGAACAAATCAGTGCCCAACTCGACTCGTCTTATCGCACAGTCAAAACTGATGGCTGCAGAAGTCATAAAGATCCCATTTAATCTCTCGCCTATCTATCACTGTGAATGTCTTTATCCTCTTTGTGCAGTGGTAATATCTGCTCATTATGAAAGCAAAATAGATCTGGCATGAATAAAAGCGGAATGAAGTGCTCACTTTGATTTTGACAGCATGATCAGTGGAAGCAGTAATCTGTGAGAATCAAAAGGGCTAAATTATTCCATAACAGTAATTTGAGGGAACAGCTCAGAGCATACACATCTGCTTTCATATATTGTGACGTGCACTGATAAAACATCCTTCCCAATTTTCTCTCTCTGTGCTTGACTAATCTGCAACAGCTCTCACAATGTCTAATCACGCCATCAAAAGGGAGAAGAAGTTCAATGGAGACTCAAATGAAAGAAGATTGGAAAACTATCCTCAATTGAAATTACATTTGTAAATGAGCCATAGTTTTTCTGTTCAGAGTGCATTATGGCAAATCTGCCTGGAGAAGTAGTTATGCTGAAGAACAGCAACATGTATCTAGATTGTATTTATTCCATTACTGCTCAAGTAAAATTATGGGAGCTTGGAAGCCCTGGGGCATCTTTTCAAAACTGATATGCCAAATTCATAGTCAGATTCCTGTGGTATAGTTATAACATCTCTGGCCAGCTGAAAGATTCCCAATACATTTAAATTACACAGCCAGATTACAGTTACACTCAGTTACACTGTAAAAGGTTTTTTCTTTTAAACATTCCTGTTATGGATGATTTCTTCCTGTATTTGCAGGCTGGGCCGTGGCCACACTTTTTTTCACTTTCTTCCTTTGCTCATGGCATTTTTGGAGCTAATTAACAGGCCTATAATATACTTGAATCACTAAAACTAAGGTCACTTTGAAGGTGAATTGAGGATGTATCCAGTTGATCCCCATGGACAAAACTATAACATGAAGCATGTGTGAACTGGTGTGAAATATGTGCCACGCAGATTAAAAGTTAAATACTCACATTAAAGCTCCTCTACTGAACATTCACGTTGTGGTTGTTGACATGCTTTTTAACCCGCAGTGCAAACCTCTTCTTCCTAAAACTTATGGGCCTCATTTCTGATCTTTGCTAATTGAAGTCTGTCCTCTGGCACTCCAGCCTCTGAAGACACATTGTCACCTCTGCAGGGACCCCACTTTGAGAAGTGTTATCCTTGCCTTCCAGCATCTGCTCCCGAAGCTGCATGATTTGTCAGCCAAGGTATTGGAACTCTGTAATTTTGATTGCACTCACACACTCCTGAACTCCCTAAAGCTGGCAGCCCTGGATAAACCCTCGCTGGAAACATCACTAATGAGCCTCTCCCCAATGCCTTTTTCCTGGTGCAGCCAAAAATATTCACCAGTGCCTCCTTTGTAGACCTGCCCTGGGTTCAGTGATGCAGCTCCCTGTGTTTCTGTGATGAGGATGAACCTACAGATCTGGAAGGGCACAGGTAAGGAAATGGCTCTGCTGTCAGCTGATGGCATTGCCTGCTGTTCTGTTACATGCTTGGGAGAATTTCAAAATATAAACCATGAGGAAAACATGTCTGGACACCACTCTGCAAATGTTTATGGTGAAGCCTAGGTAGGTCTTACTTCCCTAAGAAATACATGAGTGAGCAGCTGCTCCTGCTCTTGATATTGTTGCTAGAGGAATAGAGGAATATTAACTACAGTATTCAATATTCAGTTCTGGTTTTAATAATCTTTTTTTTACTCATTTTTAGCTCATTTTCTGCAAACATGAGTTCTTATCTAGTGATTATTTTTGCCTGGTCAGGATTTTTTCAATCTGACTGACAGAAACTTAAGTCTCTGCAAAACTTTAGTAATTTTTGAGATTACTAGAATCTGTTTTCTATCAAGAAAAAATGAAATCAAAATGGTTTTGTTTTACAATATCTATAATAATGTAAAATATAACGAGCTTTATGAAATATAATTCTTATAATATAAAATGCACATGTCAAATTTGCATAATTTTATTAGACTTTGACCTGAATTTAAATATTTTCTTGGACTTGTCTTTGTACAGATCACATCCTAATGGTCTCTGGAGATTATATTTCAGCTCTTTCTTGTTCTTATTATTACTGTTAACTTTAATTCTTATCCCATAATAAAAGGGAATGTCTTTTCACCTTAAACCCCTGGGATGCATCATTGTGGCCATGGCAAATGTTGGGGAATGTGGCTGAGTGAGAGCATATGTGAGATATCCAAAGAACTTTTCCAGTGGCTTGGAAACCTCAGTCACTTGTTGCTTGTTACACCTGCTATTAGACTTACAACCCTTGGACGTGGATGTGAATGTTTTATTGGCCAAATTATTTAGTGAAATTTTCATGCTGGCTAAGTAACATAGCCTGCAATTTTTGGTGCAAGAAAAACATCAGATAAAATGGATTTTCCAGCATGCAAATTTGACCAGTTTTGTTGGGAATATGCACTTATTAAATCAGTGAACAGATAAAATTTCCTGTGACCAAAAAAACCCCACACAGCACACACCATCTGTCTAATAATTACTTATCAATAAGGTTTGATGAATAAAGAAATAAAGGCTACTCTAGAATTTTGCATAAATTATGGAATTCTACAATTTTTAAATATTAGAAACAACTGGCTGAGTATTACTTTACTTTTGAGTATTCTGGGTTTAGTGATTGTACTGGTGATTTTTTTGGCAGGATGATTTCTGACTGTCTATGTGAAATATACAATAGGACATGAATAACATTATAGGTATTTTGATTCATTGAAATCTTCATTTTATAAAGTCAAGGAAATGAGATAAATGTAAATATTTTCTACCTTCATCTGCAGTAAAAGGCTATTTTTAAGGTTCCATTGGCAAGAGAGGTGTGTAAAGGCAGTATTTAAGGGTATAGCTGTTCATGCAGCAGACAATACTCTCAGTAGAGCTTAGGAAATTTTCCTCACAGGTTAGTATGTTTTGTGACAAAATTTATGCATAATTAATCTTGATTCCCCAAGCACTTCGCCCCACACCCAACTTTGCCTCTATGATTAGCTGCATTAGGTTCAATAGAAGCAATTACACCCTAATTTAGGTTTGTGCCTAAGCATTTGCAGGATCAGAACCTAAAATGTGAAGATCTCTTGGGAAATGTTGTCTCTTTTTACTTGTTCCTGTTCCAGCCCTAACACATTTTGAGATACATTAAAAAATATATAATAAGGGGTGATTTTAATCTGCATGCACAAATTCTGCAGGTTGTCAACATCTCTGTTTCTGGACTGGTTCACTGTGTAATTTTCTATGGCCTGTTTACATCCAAGCCATTCCAAAACAACATATATATCAAGAATTAGCTTAGCACGTTGTTTTTCTCTGCCAAAGACCCACAAAGAGGCAGTAGGGATAAATGAGCCTCTTATGGTGATTAACAGTACAGTGATGCATGGCAGACAACTGCCTACAGACTGCCTGCCTTACAGTACTCGTGTTCATTCCTAATTTTCTCTGTGGAGAGTCAGACTCAGGGTCAGATTCAGTGGACTGAACAGGTTTGTGGCTATTGGCTTGGAGAAGAAGGAAAGAAATCCAAATACATGCTGATAAAACCCTGGCTAACTCTTCTGTCAGTGTTACCATTCAGCTTCTAAGTTTTAGACCCCCAGCCTCAGGTTCTTTTGCTGGCTGAGGATGGCTCCTGGTCCCACAGGTAAAAATTGCCTTTTTCTGCTCATATGACTAACACCCTTCCACAGCAGCCTCCTGGAGTGGTTTCAACATTGCTGTGGCAGCAACTGGGGAGCACAGGCTTTATAAAAAATGCTGTTGTGCTCTTTTTCTGCCACTGACACTGAGACAAAACATGACTGTGATGAGCAGTGCAATGTATTTATCTGCATGACAGCACCCAGCCTCTAATTGTCTCAGGGCTGCACACAGCTGCAGGCAGAGGGCACACTGGGGTAGTCAGTGGCAGCAGGGGCACAATTAAAAGTAAGAAGAAACCTCCATGTTTGTGTTCTGTAGTTTTCTGAAGTGCCTCCTACTGTTTCTGTAAACCTGCTTGTGACATATGGTTACTATAAGTGATATTCTTCTAATTTGCCCTTTCTCATGTAAGTGTAACTGCACATTTTTGGTTTTGCACATAGTACATAATTATTACTTGAAGAGATAAAGATACTGACAAGTCACAATGGCAATGAACATGCTTGAGAAGATATTTTGCACCAAAATAATTTGTGGTTTTCCTTCAACAAGCCGGAGGAGCGTGAGATTGCCAATGTCAGTACTGTTTTTTCCAGTTTTAGGGGAAACCTCCCCTCCCCAAACATAATGGTATTTCACAACATGATGTTTTTGTGTGAGCTGCATCTGAGTTTGGGCCATTTCTACATCCAACAATGCAACTGCTCTCCAGCCACTGAGGATCTGCAGGCTGAGGGTGAAAATCCACGGAACCACAGGGAAGCAGTGGGAAGAGTTCTCAGAAGTTTGCTTTGGTGGGTTCACAGAGTGGTTTTGGCTCTGGGTTTTTGGAACACTGAGTGTCCAGGGCATGTCACTAGGGATGTCTGATCATACTGACATATCTGAGTAGAGCCTTTGCTCCAAGTCTTTGATCTTTACTAAAGGTGATTACAAACATCCACTCCACAGAGATAAAGGATGCTGTGCTGTCTGTCTGCTGGTTTAATGGCATATACTGGCATATACTAACATACATGTTAGTTTAGTGGTTAGAGACCTTAAGCAGGCCATGGGGGGTTTGGGTCTTGGCCACCCCTTGGCCTGAAAAAATTCAGACCAGCTCCTTTATCTCTGGTCTGAGTAAAGAGGAGAGTAAAGTAAAGACTGTGCCTGAGCCTGGCAATTCACTGGCAAAGGGACAGCAGAGGGAAAGGGAGGATATAGCTCTGCAGCCAACACAAGAGAAATCATCATCCTCCAGGTGCAAATGGAGCCCTGGGCTCCAGCTCACTCCCAGGGCTTTTCCTAGGGATTTGCCCCGGCCACCCTGGGCAACACCCCAGCAGAAAGGTCCAGCCAGGCTGCAGGTGCTCTCCCTGTGCTGGTAGAGCCCCTGGTGGAGAGTCCAGATGTGGTAACTGAGAGAGATTTCCTGCCCAGGCAGCTGTGCTCCCAGCACAGGCATCTCTGCTCACGCTGCTCAAAGTGCTCTTGTGCAGGATCAGCACATCCACAGCTGGGGCACAGCAGCATCCACGGCCAGGACAGATGTAATCCTGCTGAGCAGGGTGGGGATAATGAGTTTGCCAGAACTCTGCCAGCAGAAGGCCATAAGGTCTCAAAAGTCAGCTGTGACCCACGCTTAGATCTGAAACTAGCTTGAATTTTAGCCTGTTTCCTACTCTTGTCACACTTCTAAATGCCACCATGCAGCAGACTTCGTGCTTGTCATAGGAATTGTGCAGTATTCTGCTTCACTTTATACACATATTTTATGTAAATCAAGTGTTAATTACCCCTGCTCTGTATTTTGTGTTGAATATCATTTTTTTTAATTACAGGCTCCATCCCAGGTTAAGTCTGCATGCCTGTTGTTGAGCCAATTATCATAAATTCCCCTGTAACAATTAACAATATTGGTACAGAGCTGCATGTATTTTAAATGTTATAATTATGCTCAGCTCTTTTGTTAATTGGCCTATCTGACTCTTTACTTTTTATGCTGCTCATCTGCTCATTACCACAGCCATTTAATTCAATTAGCACCTTAATTAGAAGAACAGCCATGTCCAATGTCGTAGGACTTGTCAGAGTACGCGGCTTGATTAGCAAAGACAAACACACCATGCAAATCAGGCTGGAACATTTGGGGGCAGCAGGAATGGAAGGCAGCCAGCTGGTGAAGTGGAAAAGGAGCGTGTCTTCATCCCCCAAAGCTTTGCCAGGAGAGAGAAAATAAAGAAGGCATCAGACTGAGGAAGGAATAAAATAATTTACAATTCCACGAGTTAAGGCATCACTTAACATGAATGGTGTGTAACTCCTGAGGATGGTGTCACTACTAAATTATCTCCTACCCCCAGTGCTCTTAAAAAAAAAGACAGATAGTGAGAGAGATGTGTAAAAATAATACAGTAATCTCCTACCATATCATATGTCCTTTTCAGAGTAGGAAGTCAAACCCCAAAGTCTAGATTCAAAGGGAGAGAGGGGAGGAAAAGGAAACACTCTGATCCCAGGTGTAAATCCACAGAGCTCCACTCATCAGTGCCAAGTGAGGAGTGGGTCCAGGGTATTTTAAAATCACCCATTTGACCTAGACCCTCTCATTTAAGATAGCAGCATTGCTGAGGAGAGACATGAGGAGGTGTGGAATTGTATCTAAAAAAAAAAAAAAAGCTGCATTTTCCAAGAGCAGTTTTAAGTCTCAGTTTTGTTTTGTGCCAGTCTATTTAAATCTTTATTCCCTGCCTATTAATTCTCCTAATTAGAATTAAATGAAGCATGCTAAATTGCTAGATTAACCAATAATTAAGCAGGCAAAGCACTAACGTTTAATACACACAGGCAGCTCTTTCTCTTCTGTGATAGCACCATGTCATGCCTGCTCATTTTATTTGAGAGGAATTAAGAGGCTTGTCTTCTGTGATCAACACCCCCTCCCATATTAACTTACATAAAATAAAGGCTTTCCCAAAAGGGGATCAGTTTCCAGCTAGTTACCAAGGAACCTTTGATTTTATTTTTTAATTCCTTATCTGTGAACCCTTGTGAAACCTATTTGAATCAGTTGGCTCAAGAAATCCAACAGCTGTACATATATTTAGCAGATAGCAGATTTTAATTAAAATGATATATTGTTTGTGTGGTGCTCCTTTTATTCTGTGTTATTTCTTTATTTCTGCTCATGTAATGAAGTCCTACACTTATTTCCAGAGGATGGCAGTCCCTATCCCTCCCTCTCACCTCCCCCCTGTGTCATTCCTTGCTCCTTCAATATTCATTGTGCATATTTACACATAATTTTGTCTTTATGGCATGCACCTGCCCGTGGGATCTCTCAGTGTCACACAATCCTCTGTGTGTGTGAGCAAGAGGCACTGCACACCCATCATGGGCACTCTTGGTGACTTTGAAGGTTATTCCTTGGGTGTGTAAGTGCTGGAAAAGCTGGGGCAGGAGCAGGACCAGCATGTTCAGAAGGGGGGTTGTGCCTCTTAGGAAGGTGCTGGCTGTGCCTTGAGCATGTAACTCATTCATGTACAGAGGGCAGCAAAGGCTCGTGAGAGGGATTTCATAAAGCTCCTCAGTCCCATGGCAACTGAACACAGGTGTTCTTCTCTTTTATTCTTTGGGGTTAAGCTGTTAGCAAAAATTTGGGATATTTCTTGTTGTTCCCTCCAGGAGCAGAAAAAATCTGACGGAGTCAGGGGTTTTTCTTGGGATGAGTATCCAGTATTTTGCAGACAGGTCCAAATTTATTTTGCCTGTGGCTTGAGCAATCTGCCTCTGAAGAGGAAGCTGTGTATTCAGGAGCCATGGCTTCTGTTTTGAAACCACTTTGCAACTGTCTGGCTGCAGAACAGGCAGGGTAACACTGCCTTTGATGAAATCCCATACCTAGAAAGGCTGGCCCAGAAGTCCTGTTTCCCAGAGATACCAAACAAGAGGCTGTGTGTCTGCTCACAGTCCCATCTCTCTTGTGGCCAGCACTTTGCCCCAGAGTGGGTGTTTTAACAATATTGTTGAAATTATGCAATATTTGAAATATATTATATGAAATATAAAATGAAATTATGTAATATAATCCCCTTTCACTCAAAAGTAACTGTCAAAACTCCCCAGAAAAACCTGTTAAAACTCCCAAAGTGGGTGTTTTAACAATATTGTTGAAATTATGTGATATTTGAAATGTACTATATAAAATATATATTATATGCAATATAAAATGAAATTATGTAATATTGTCCCTTTCACCCTGCAGGTGAAAAGGGCAATCTCTGTCTTGTTTCTTTCCTCTCCAGGTGTTCCTGTATCTTTTGGTACTTGCATGAGCATCTTCTGAGATAATTAACTTGGCCAGTCTGGAGGAAAAGCAATGCAAGAAAATAGACTTTCCACTGCATTAACCAGTTGGATCTGTACACCATAAGGCCAAATGAATGTGGAAGCATCATGAGGGCCTGAGCAGGATCTGCAGCTGGTATAAACTGTCAGTGATGGGCCTCTTCTTATAGCAGTAAATCAGTAGCTTAGCCCAGATATCACCAAATAGCAGTTTATGTGTGTAAACACAGAGGAATATCCTGGATTAAAATCAAGGATAATGAAAGAGAACAGATTTGAGTTTATTTTATTTCTTCTCCTCAAGTGAGCATTCCTGCTGGGTGCAGGGAAAACTAAGTGTCAGTGCTGAAGACATCAAAATCGCCTTATTTCAGAGGTTTGGGGTTTTTTTTAAGAGAATTTCAAAGAATTTCAAATTCAATTGATCTCAGTTCATGCAAAGTTTTCTGAGCAGCAGCCTTCCATCAGGACAGCACAGTTTCATGTTCCTGTTCTACACACATCTCTAACTGACCTGAGCAACACCAAGTGCTTATGATTTGGAGGTAAAGCTATGCAAATACTGGCATGTGGTTGTGGTTTTTTCTCTCTCTCTCTCTCACAAACTCCCCAATTTAAGGCTGTCTAAATGAGCACTTGAATGCTTTGGCATAAAACTCTTTAAAGGCAATGCCAATGCACACATCTCAATATAAACAGGTGCTCCGGGGCTTGCAAAGGACAATTTGTAGAGTCACGGCCCAGGACAGTTTTGAATCCCAACATGTTCAAATTGAAAATAAAATAAAATTATAACAACAACTCAGAAGCATTAGGGATAACCATTCCCACCAAGAATTCCACCTGGTTTTGCAGTTGCTTGTACAGACCTGCTGATTAACATGGAGAACAATAAGTGCCCTCTGAATCAGTAATGCCAAAAAATAACGGTGAGATGATGGGGCCTTGGAAAGCAAGGTAAATCAAGATGTGAGTGAGTGCCTTCATTTCTGTGAGGGGCCAGACTGAGCAAGCTGGATTCTAATTTCTCAGCTGTCCTGTGGTGTGAACTGTGTGGCCCCTGCAGTACATGGCGAGGACAGCAGAGTCTGCCTTCCCTTCTCGGCTGGCTGCCTGATTGATTCATTCCTCTTCTTTTTTACAAACCAGGCTTCTTACATGCTTTGGTGAACCTCTTAGTCAGTCTCTGGTACCTCTGTCGATTCAGTGTGTGTGTCTGTGTGTGTGTGTGCATGCACATGTATTGCACTTCATCTGCTTGATGCAATAATATCCTGGGGGAATGTGCAGGCTGTAAACTTCTTCATAACATCCTGTTCCTGCAACTTGGAGATATTGACTCTGAAGGGAAACAATGGCATGAATAAAATAAAAATAAAAAAAGTTAATTATCCTTTGTGTTTGTAATTTAATTAAAGATGCAGTAAAGTTTTACTGTTTTTCCAGGTGATGATGTTTAGGGCTCTGAAAAGCTATTTGTGCTGGTGAGATTAAAGTGCATTTTAAAATGTTCCCCGAGCACTTTCACATTTGTTGATAGATTTTTAAATTAAACTTTAAATTGTAATCTAAATTACCTCCAACAATTCATGGTCCCTGTAATGAACTCCCACCATTCCTGCTGTCATCTGACTATGATATACTGTAAATGGTAACTGCTCAGGGTTTTACTGAAGAGTGCTTTGGTATTACTGCTCTATATTAGTTGTGTACAACCCTCAAACAGAAATCAAAGCACAACACAGGTTTGGTTTAGCATAGTAACTTTATTATTTGCTGGTCTTTAGTCTTAGTGAACACTGCTACTGCTAATCATTTGGGAACTCATAGAATATACTTCCAAATAATTTTTTTAGGCATTCCTGTCAAGGTAGAAGTATTTGCATTTTGCCAGCCAATGAGCTTTTGGACATTAATCCTTAATGGGTAAAATAAAACTAATTGGGGAATATGAGTTCAAGTGCTCATTCGTAAAGTGACCATGGCTCATCGGCCCCTGAGGCACAATTAGAAGAAAACACTTTCCTAAATGATTGATGTAGATTCAAAGAGGAAAAGGAGATTGCAGAGGGATGGTGAAAATAATTCACCACGGGCTGCTTCAGCAGGTGATGTAGGTTTGGTGAGACCAAGTGGTTTCCAAGAGCAGAGCAGGGCCTGACTTGCAAATCACTGCCTGACCCTGGGACATCATATTGCCTGAGGCTCATGGACCTGCTCCTGGGATGAAAGGAAAAACTCCAAATGTAAGCTGGTCTAACATCCATGGGAAGCTCTCAAGGATCTCAAGAACATTTACACGTATGGAAAATTAGAAGGAAAATTTATTCTCACAAAATAAGTAAATTTTAAAAACCACAAATCCAACAAAAAAAAAAAACCTCTACATAACCTGAGGATAAGTTGCTAAGGAAGAGCAGAGGGAGAAAATAAGCAGGTCCAGGAGTTTTTCGGTGCAGAAGGGTGCCTTGTTATGTTCCAGCAGTCTGTCACATAGAACCTTTTGACATGGGGTTTCATCTTTCAGCTGGAAAGCTCTTGGTGGACTTTGCTTCTGCACAGCTACACGTGCTGTACAGGTCTCAGCTTTTGGTTTCCATGAGTTCCCTGTTTTAATTACTCATTATGTGAAATGAAAACTGGCTTGTTTGGTTACATTTGATTTCTCAGCTCTCCTTCTATGAGGAAAACGAACACTCTTTGTGTTTCCATGTCACCTTTGCCATTTGTCATCATTCAATGTGTTGGCAGCCATGCTGGAAAATGTGATAATTAATTAGACTCATTGCTTTTCCTTATTCCAAGTCCTTCATTTTGGATCAGGACTATTGCATTCTTCTCCTTCAATCCCTCTTTTTCTTGAACCTCTCTGCAGATAAGCTAGTGAAGGAGAATGAGAGTGTCTGTGGTGCTGACATGCCACAGTCCCTGCCTGCCAGCCTGAGCAACTCCTTGTATGGGTTTCCTTTTCTTCCATATGGTTTTCCTTTTATTCCCTTCCCATCTGTCTCCTGTCTACCAAAGGTAAATTGTGCCAAATTACCCTGCCAGCTTCCTCTGATAAGGTAGATAATTTTCTAATCAAAGAAAATGCATTAGATACTGTCTGCCTGGACTTCAGTAATGCATTTGATCCTGGATAATGATCACTTGAACTGGGGGAGAGGGGAATGAGCAGAAGGATTAGAGGCTGGGCCAGGAGCCCACTCAAGTGAGACAAAACTGAGGAGTCTTTGGATGGGCAGTGCTGACCTGAGAGACCACCACTTAGCAATCAAAACATGGACTGGATATTTTGAATATTTTCACCTGTGACTTGGGCAGAAGAAAGGAAGGAAGGAAGGACAAGAGTTGATGGTGATGTTTGCTTGTGAACCAAAATTAAGGGCTAGGTATAGTCTGTGGGAGGATCAGCGTCATAGAGAAAGATCTTGATAACTTTTTAGCTGGAGGTAGCACTGAAATTGTACAAAACACAAAATCATGGTGAGGGACTAGGAATGAAGAATGCAGACTGAATTATCCTACTGATACACTAACTTATTAGTTTTTAAACATCTCTGTCCACAGAGGGCCTCTGTATTTATCAGTGTGCAGTTTTTTATTTCCATTTTTATTTCAATTTTCTTCAGAAGTTTAAATGAGCATGGCTTTCAGATTGTGCTCATTTTCAACTGGAGACAGAGGTATCAGCAAGCATTCCACAGCTCTGAAAGCAGAGCCCATGCTGAGCTACACACAGAGCTCATGCCCTCTGCAAGATACACAGAGCAGGATGCTTCTTTTGTGAGGAAAGTGAGACTGCAGTGAGAATAAAAACTGGTTTATAGTTTTATCAAAAATTTTAAAAATAAGTATAAATTCAAGCGAATATCTGTCTTGAACTTTTGTGGGTTTTGAAAAGTAAATGCTGACATCTCAGCTCTGAGTTGCTGCTGATGAGCAATTGATGAGTTGATTGCCTTCCTGGTCCCACTGAATTGAATAGGAGTGCTGCTGGAAATACTGGGTCAGCCATGTGAGCAAAGTGTTCATTGTTCACTGCTTACAGAATCCCTGTGCTATGATAGTAAACATTGTTTTCTCCCAAGCTGAAAGCACACAACTCCAGTTTTTCTGTTACACTGGGAAAAGCTGCCTTTTTTAAAAAGCAAAATTAATAAGAAAGGCAAAAAGGAAAAAAGACAGTGGGGGTGGAGGATGGATTTATTCTGCCCTTTCTCCAATTTGTGAAGCTGAATTTTCCTGATTGTAATGCTGTGTGCAGACAGGCATTTTCCCAATATAACTTTATCCACAATTTGTAAGGTAAATATTCATTCTCTTCAATGCATACAGGGTTATTAACAATGACAGAGCATGTTGAGCATTCCCCCTAAAAGGACATGGTTTCTTTTTTCCCCTTTTAAAGTGATTGAGAAATGCCCTGCAATGAACCTGATGAACGAATATATATAGCAGTTTTACATGCTGCTACCTACAGACAGCCAGTCCTAATTTAAGGTGGGAAGCAGATAACAAACTTCCCAGTGCACAGCAGGATACCATCTCTCACTAATAGAAATTCACATTCCATATTGTACATCAGGCTGTTGGCGCTTGAAATGCTACAGCAGTGCTAACATTAGAATTCAGAGATATTTGTTGACACTTCTCTTGAGACTGCTCATACACACACCCCCTCAAAGAGATAGCACGAGCCTCAAAATGAATTTGTTGGCGAGGCTTTGGAGCCCTGCTCTATTCACATGTGGTTTCATTTTTCTCAACGTGACCTTTGGTTCGCACAGCGATGGCTTCGGTTTGCTACTGGTTTCCAGGCAGGAGCTTCAAGGGAAAATGAGCCCATGTCTTTTTTAGCTCTTAACAAAACTGTGGTCTTGTAGTGAACAGAGATCATATCACTCTCACAGAGTGATACATGCAGGTTAAAGGATGTCTGCCCCGTTTCCTGGGGATGCAGGTCCCTTGGACTGCTGCCTGATTTCAATAAAAATGAATGGGAAAGTATGGAAATGTGCACTGAGTGAGCAACTTCATGCATAATAGACCTTTACAGGTTTTATGAGAAAGAAGGAAAAAAAAGAGCTTAGAAAATTGAACATTTGGATATTTCTGAGTTGCTTTTGCTGAAAGGTATTATAAATATGAAAGGTTGTTTTTTTATAAATGTAGTTAGCACGGAATGATGATAATTAAAAATACTGCTGGTAACACTCCCACATCAATAACTGCTTTGGATTTTTCAGTCTTGTTTTATTTGAACTGCTGCTGACAGTGCCCACTAGAGCTCAGATATCAAATCTTTCTATTCTAATGCTATCCTCATCATGTTCTTGAGTATATTTGGAATGTCCTCAGATTATCTATTTATATGCATTTAGATACATCTAGGGAATATAAACCTCCTGTCATAACATATAGGGATGTTAATAAAAGTATGGTTTTAAAGAGTTGTCCAAGTGTATGTTATATTATTTTAATTGGTTTATATTATTTGCTATCTTGGCTGTTGCCAAGTCATGAAAGGCTGAAGAGAATCCGTAGGTATTAAGTTTAGATAGTTCTGCAACAATTCTAAATAAAGGGTAGCAAAAATGGTCAAAATTTAAATGACAACATCATTTTAAATTCCTTTAGAAAGTGCAACACAAGACCAAAGAAAAACTTACTCCAAAAATGTTAGCATTGAACAGTGTTCAGAGTATATGAGAGCTCCTGGGTTAATTAGAGTAATAAATGTATCCTACATTTAAAAGAAAATTCAAAACATAATGAACATGTGAGATGGATGGTTATGGAAGAAATGGAGGGTTGGGATATTACATTTTTCATGCAGGAAAGTCATAGGGACACAGTAATGAACTTCACAGCTTCATGAATGTATATGGATAAAGAAAAACTGTGAAACAGGACTGTCAAGGCAGCTGAACAAGGAAAGCCAACATCAGGCCCTGCAATAAACCTTAATAAAATAACTGCTGAAAGCTGTCCACTGGACATTGTGTCAAACATATGGAGATGACAAAGCCAAAACATGCCTTTCTCCACCAACTAGAATAGCAGTGGCAGAGGAAATGATACAGAAGAAAGTCCCTAAATCAGTATCCACAGCACTTCATGCAGCCCAATGCCTCCAAATTGTGTTTGGTTTTTATTCATTTTGCTTAGTTGCAGCAATAGGATGAGTCAAGTTATGAGAATGATAAACCTGCATCTGTGTTTCCAGATCCAGGTTTGCACCAGCACCCAGTCT